>NW_023665905.1:1706-4453 GCF_001649575.2 Kryptolebias marmoratus | reverse complement strand
GGACCAGGACCAGGACCGGGACCAGGACCAGGACCAGGACCAGGACCAGGACTGTTGTGTTATTCCAGACTTTCGTGTATTTTTATCTTGCTCTGGTTTGATGAACAGAATAAAAACTTGAATCCGGGCTGAAGATAACAGCCGGAGAATTTCACCACATTGTGCAAGAAAAGAAGGAAAACACTCTGCCTTCCAGTTATGAAGCAACTTCTTCCCCTGAGATTCAACACGGAGACACAGACAGGAGGAGGAGGAGCAGAGAAGTCCTCCAGCTGCCGCTCAGCGGAGGCTGCGGTGGGAAATCCGTCCAACATTTGTCCAACATTTGTCCTGACTGAAAACTCGGACGAAGAGTTCAAAGCTCCATCGAGTGAATAAAAGTTTAACTCAAACAAAGATTAACGTCCAGCCGGGTCGGACGCCGTCACCCCGAGCGTCCACACGGGCGGGTCCAACAGAACCAGAACCAGAACCTGCTTCAGAATCATTGTGGAACCTGAAGGGTTCGGTCCTCAGACTCGTTTTAAATTAAATCAGCATTCAGCTGAAACAAACGACGAGACGAGGACACAGGAAGTGAGTGTCTCCGTCTCAGTTTTAGATGTTTATTCAACCCAACAACCTGCAGAAAACTCTGTGACTCAGAGCCAACAGGTCAGAGCTGGAGCGGCGGGCGGCCATTTAATATGGACTTCCTGCCGCCACATCTCATCAGCGTTCTTCAGAGTTTTTCTCAGGCCAGAACAAACTGATCAGTTTTTGTTCTGGAATGATTCCACTCGAACCATCAGCCCTCCACCCCCGTGCTGACAGGCAGCTGTCTTAAATGTCCTCCTGTCAATGAGTAGTTTGGGAATGACCTTTGACCCTTCTGAGATTGATGGGCAGCAGCAGCTGCTTCTCTGAAGTCATTGCTGATGTCTTTCCGCCCTGGCGTTGTGCTCTTTCCCTGGTTCTGTTGAACAGTACTTCCTGTTACCTTTCTCCACCTTCAGAAAACCATCCAACATCTGTTCAAACATCTGTTCAAACATCTGTACCATCACCTTCAGAGTTTTCAGACCTTTGTGAAGCAGTGAAACCGTTCAAACCCTTTCCGGCGCAGGAGGCCAAGCCTCGGACTCACCTGGAGGACGGGGCTGTTGTCGAAGTTGTAGGCGCTTGGGCGACTCTCCAGCGTGGAGAAGGCCACGTTTCCTCCGGTGAGCGGAGAGATGTCGCTGAAGTCGTCGGTGCAGAGCGCCTGCTGCTCGTCGTCCCCGGTCCGGATGAACCCGCGGTTCGGCTTCTGGTAGGTCTTCTCGCAGGAGCCGCTGTAGTACTGGTACGGCACCCAGGGGCCGTCCTCGCTGGTGCGCTTGTAGATGGCGAAGCTCTCGGGTCTGCTGGTGTGGAACTTCAGGCGCACGTAGGTGATGTCGAAGGCCTTACCTGCAGACAGAAGACAGAGGACAGAAGGTTTAAGGTCCAGATGTTCCTGATCCAGACCTCACACAGAAGGATACGACTACAGAAGGCCTCGGGTCAGAGATCAGCTGAAAACTGGACATCCAGCTGAAGGATGAGGGACATGACACAGCTCCTACTTCCTGTTCCACCACATGATGTTTGCAGCTAACAATAATCTGGTTTTCTGTCTGATCGGACTTCAGGCAGGAAAACGAGCCGGTCCTCGTGTCTCTTCGTGTCTCTGCAGAGCGGTTGTGGAAACGGGAGGTTTGGGAAAAGTCGAGCAGGAATGCGGAGCGCTGTCGGAGCGTGACGGAGCAGCTGATTGGTCCTCTAACATCGGGGTCGCTCAGTGAGTCTGAGCGGGCCGCCGCCATGTTTGAGGAGGTGGAGGGTTCGGCTGTTGGTTCAGCTAAAGAATCTGCTGTGTAAACAGAGTGCTGACAGGGGCCCGGCCCCCGGGGGCCCCTCTGTGTTGATGGCAAATAAAGGTGAAGCAGCTGATAGGACACGAGCTCACAAAGACTGCCGTTTATTACAGGAAACAATGAAGCAACTGCAAACACGCCGACTTCCTCCTCCTCCTCCTCCTCACTGAGGGTGTGTGTGTGTGTGTGTGTGTGTGTGTGTGTGTGTGTGTGATGTACAAAGATCTCTGTGGACCAGGTGAACCTCAGGAGTCGAGGTTAATAAGCAGCTGAGGTTTGATCTGCAGGGTGGAGCCTGAGAGGAACTGAGTCCAATTAAACCGGGACAAACTGAGACTAACTGGGACAAACTGAGACTCTGGGACACACTGGGACTACCCGGGGACGTCTGTCCACCCGAGCAGAAACCCGCTCTGATGCGAGGTGTCTCTTCAGCTTTAGTTCCCGATACGAAGCTCCTGGAACTAAATAAACTGGAAACTTCTGCTCATCAGAAAAGTTCCTGGATCAAAGACAGAAGGAATAAAAGTCTTTAACAGGAACTAAAATGTCCCGTGAGTCTTTGGTGTCAAACAGAACTCAGACAGGAAGTCCTTTTCAAACAAACCAACAGATCTTTATAATCGGAGCGACAAGGAAATCACCCGTCATCGTTTCAGTCACTTCAAGCAACAACTTCCAGCTGACAGGAAACCATCCATCTCCAACGCCTCCACGTCCTCACCGAGACAAAAGCTTCTGTCAGCCGTCAGGGAGGACACACAGAGGACACACAGGTGTCTGCTGTCACCTCTGATTGGACGAGGAGGACAGGAGGTCGAACCATCAGAACCATCAGGTCGAAGCGAGTGTCTGTCCAGTTTCTCCCCC
>NW_023665905.1:0-1646 GCF_001649575.2 Kryptolebias marmoratus | reverse complement strand
TCCAGCCGCAGATCGAACAGAGGAAGAGTTTTCCAGTCGCAGTGGAAACAAAGACCACAGTGTTCAGTTTCTGCTCGTCTCCAGCAGACAGATGATGGAGGACAAACATGTTTCTTCTTCTGTCAAACAATAAATCTAATGTCCAGAAACAGGAAGAGCACAGCTGTTCCACCAAAATAAGAGCTCAGGGTAAAACGATCCACAAACAAACGTGAATCTCTGTGGAACAGCAGACTCTGGTACCTTTGGTCCAAACACGCTTTAGATTCTAGAAGTTCTCAGTTAAACTTAGTTTGATTTTATTAAGCTGAAAGGACGTTTAATCAGTTAACAGTCACTCGAGCCAGATGTCGGGGACAGATCAGTTCAGTTATTGTTCTGTCTAAAAACAGGACAGAACCGATTGGACCTGTTTGTTTTCCTGGACCTGAAACATGAGCTCATCTCGGGTTTAAACGCCTCTGAAGCACCAATTAGCTGGTGGAGCTTTAAGGAGCTGACCCGCCTCATTGTGGAGCGCTGACCCTTCAGGAGCCTCCTCAGGGGCCCCGGTCCAGGTCGGGACATGAAAGGAGCCCCCAGGCGTCCTCAGGAAGAGGCTTTTCTTTCTGAGGCTGGAAGGGAGGGACCGGGGGGGGTCCGGGGGACACGATGACGGCAGGAATGAACCGGCTGGAATGTGTCTGTCCAGAAGACGCAGAGCGGACAGAGGGACAAAAGGACAGGGGGACAGGGGTCCAAACTGATCAAAAAAGGAAAAAGGTGGGCAATCATATAACCACCTGTCTGTCAGTAAAATATCTCATGAACAGATGTTAATGAAAATAATCACTGGAGCGAGTGATTTAAGGTGGAATCCCAGAGTTAGAGGGACATCTCAGCACCGTGTCCTGATGACGAGTCGGGGGTCCAACCTTTGACCACCTGAGACACGACTCCACAGAAGATAAGGACGCAGAGACAGACCCAGGTGTCCTGCGTCCTTCAGTGTCAGTGGAGACAATGAGCTCTGCTTCCCTTCCAGAATCAGCTGCTCGTCAGGAACAAACGTTTTAAATAAAGTTGATTCAAAGTTTCAGTGTCTGAATGGATCCTGCAGGACGTCTGTCAGACGTGTCCCCCTCAGGAAGGACTCCTGCTGAAGTCCGTCCAGGCGGATCCTCGGGGTCGGCCTGGGGGGGAGGGGGGGGACGCAGAACCGCCCAATTAAATTCCCTCCCATGACCTCATCGCATTCTTCTTCTGCAGAACGAACAATGGCTGCTTTGACTTTGAGACGAGTGGGTCTGAGCGAGCCTGGGCCCGCAGCCAGAGCCCCGCCCACTCAGTACATTCAGCTCCGCCCACACAGTGATCCGATTACAGCTGCACAGATGCTACAGCGGTGGACCAGAGCTGGGTCCAGACAGGTTCTGACCCGGCTCACCTGTCTGGATAAAACAATTGTTCTGCTCGAGTTATTCTGACCCGGTTCTGAATAATAACCCAAACTCTAACCCTCCATGGTGCTGCACTGAGCGCGCTCAGAGGTCAGAGGTCAGAGGTCAGAGGTCAAAGCACGGAAACAGAACCCGACTGGACCGGACTTGAATCTCAGGAATCCAGCCTGCGGTCCAAGAACCGGACCCACACAGGCCTAGGAACTA
>NW_023665904.1:3526-9473 GCF_001649575.2 Kryptolebias marmoratus | reverse complement strand
GGAGCTCTAAACCCGGTCCTGTTTGGAGCTCTAAAGCCGGTCCTGTTTGGAGCTCTAAACCCGGTCCTGTTTGGAGCTCTAAAGCCGGTCCTGGAGCTCTCAGAAGGTTTACCTTAGAGTCTGATGATGTTCATCTCAACAACCAGCTGATCAGCAGCTTCTATATTACCCAGCATGCTTTTCTTCCTCCCATGTTTCCATCATGGCCGCCCCCACAGATCCTTCCTGTCGTCTGTAATCAGAGCTCTGATGTTCAGGAGGATTCAGAGGAGCAGGAAGAGGACTGGACCTGGTCTCTGTCACAGATCAGTTCTTGTTTATGCTGCATCTGTTCTCCCTGCAGACGGGACGGAGAGCCTCCTCTGATCCAAGGATGGATTCCTTTCCTTGGGAAAGCTCTGGAGTTCAGGAAAGATGCCCACAAGTTTCTGGAAGAACAAAGGAGGACGTATGGAGACGTGTTCACGGTTCTAATAGGAGGTGGGTTCACAAACATCTGGCAGGTGGCTGTCGGCCCGGTAACCGTGACGATCACGCTTCGTCTCAGTGAACCGGCAGCAGCACCGCCCCTGCTTCTCTGTGTGTGCTACAGCACCGAGACATACTCAGATCAGTCACAGTGTGTGTGTGTGTGTGTGTGTTTACCTCACTCTTCATCAGATGAATGTTCTCGTGTAAATGACGATGAAGGTAGTTTTAGTCTGAACCTCACAGAAGATAAAAGTCCAACGCATGGTTCTGGTTCTGGGTGTCTCTGTCCTGCAGGTAAATACATGACCTTCATCATGGATCCGTTACTCTACCCGAGCATCATCAAACACGGCCGGCAGCTGGACTTTGACAAATTCACCATGAGGGTGGCCCCCCGGGTCTTTGGCTACACGAAGACCGAGCTGTTCCCCGGTCTGTGGGACCAGGTCAAGCGCTGCTACCAGCTCCTGCAGGGTGACAGCCTCACGCCCCTGACAGAAAGCATGATGGCCAACCTCATGCTCGTGTTCCGTCAGGACCACCTGGATCAGGGCCACAGCTGGAGGACCGGCAACATGTACGAGTTCTGCGCCTTGGTCATGTTTGAGGCCACCTTCCTCACCATCTACGGAAAACCGGAGACCGGCATCCGCCATCACCAGATGGACCAGCTGTGGAACAACTTCGTCGAGTTTGACAACATGTTCCCCTACCTGTTCGCTGAGGTCCCCATCTGGCTGCTGGGACGGACCAAGGCCATTCGCCAGAAGCTGATCAGCCACTTCCTGCCGCAGCGGATGTCCCGGTGGTCCAACACGTGCCAGTTCATCCGGAGACGATCGGAGCTGTTTGACCAATACGACAAGCTGAAGGACGTCGACAAAGCAGGTAGACCGGACCTCTTCGAGTTTCCTGCTTTACCTCATGATGAAGGTCAGAGAGAGTCCGATCTGTCTGTGGTTCCTCGGTCCACCATTGTGGAACCACAGATAAGAACAGTTCTGGACTCAGACTGTCAGGTGCTTAGGGGGGAAAAAAACAAAATATTAATTTATTTCTAAATGCTTTAGTTTTTTTCAAACTTTGGACTGAGTCTGAACTGGCTCAAGGACTCAACAGAACCTCCAACTGTTCTAAATTTGGACTTTTGATCAAAGGTTTCTGTAGAAACTCTTCCTCTGACGTCCTGAAGCTCTTTGGTGGAGACGTTTTGGACTCAGGTGAGGATCTGCTGCCTTCTCACTCCTGGTTTGCCTCCATCTTTCAGCTCATCACTCTACCATCTTGTGGGCGTCTGTGGGCAACACGGTTCCTGCCACCTTCTGGGCCATCTATCACCTCGCGGCCCACCCAGAGGCCCTGCAGGTGGTCCGTCAGGAGATCCTGGACGTCCTGAGAGCCAACGGCATGGAGTTTAGCCCCCGCAGAGACGTGATGCTCAGCAGAGATCAGCTGGACAAGCTGGTCTTCCTAGGTACGTTCACACTCACAGCTGATCGGTTGGACATGTCACGGCGGCTGATAATGAACCGTCTCCGTCCTCAGAGAGCTCCATCAGCGAGAGCCTCCGGCTGTCCTCAGCCTCCATGAACATCCGGGTGGCTCAGGAGGACTTCAGTCTGCGGCTGGACGCCGAGCGCTCCGTGGCCGTCAGGAATGGAGACATCATTGCCCTGTACCCTCAGAGTGTGCACCTGGACCCCGAGATCTACGAGGACCCACAGGTACCACCGACAGATGGCAGGAACATGTTGCTTCAGAACTTCACACATTCAGAAGATGCATCAGGTCTTCGAGATGCTTTCTGCAGAAATTCTGTTGGCTTTGGTTTTTTTAAAGAAATGTTTGTTTCCTCTGTGGAACAGCAGCTTCTTCACTCTGCTGCCATCTGCTGGACGTTCAACAGAACTGCAGGAACTAGAAGATAACTGGAGTTCTTTTGGTTTTTAAAGATGTTCCTTCTCTCATCTGGACAGTTTTTACAGATTATAACCCAGTCATAAATGTTCAGGAGCCACAGAAGAACTCCGGTGGCTGAGGTTTCTAAAGTTTAGCCTAAATCTGGTGCTTAAATACAAAAACGTCAACTTTAAAAACAGAAAAAGCTCCACGGTAAAAACAAAACCAAAAAAATCTACATATAAATGAAGCAGACAGAGGTCAAAGTTCAAACCTCCAGAATAAACCTGATCCTGGATCTTCTGTCTCCTCAGACGTTCCGGTTCGACCGCTTTGTGCAGGACGGCAGAGAGAAGACCGACTTCCAGAAGGACGGACAGAAGCTGAAGCACTTCCTGATGCCGTTCGGCTCCGGCTCCTCCAAGTGTCCCGGCCGATACTTCGCCATCAACGAGATCAAACAGTTTGTGTGTCTCCTGCTGCTCTACTTCGACCTGCAGCTGGAGGACGGCCAGAACCGGCCCCTGCTGGACTCCAGCCGAATCGGACTGGGAATCCTGCATCCGTCCTCAGACGTTCGTTTCCGCTACAGACTGCGAGCTGAGTAACCCAGAGCGGCGGCTGTAACGACTCTTTAGCTTCGCTTGTCCTTCCTCTGCTGTTGAACTTTGACCTTTCTGCTCTTCTTCTGCTGCTTTCAGACAGAAATCCTCCTCACTTTAACTAAACCTGAGCTCTGCAGCTTGGCTTAACTAAACCAGACATCTGTAGTCCACTGAAGCTGTGAGGAAGAGGAGGTCTCTGCAGCCAAAATCAAGCTTTCATCAAAATGTGACCATTAAAAAGTCAGCAGCTGATCCGTGTTCAAAGCACCGAAAAATATCTGAGTGATTGTTTTTCAAAAAACCTTTTATAAACTGACTTTATTGGGTGATTTTTTTTTTAAATAAAATGTTTAGATATTTATGGCACAGTGGAGCAGTGGTTAGAGCTGTCGCCTCCCAGTAAGAAGATCACAGGATCACTTCCTGTCTGGGTGGAGTTTGCATGTTCTCCCTGTGGGTTTCCTCCAGGTGCTCCGGTTTCCTCCCACAGACCAGAAACATGCAGGTTAGGTTCATTGTCCCTAGGTGTGAGTGAGAGCGTGAATGGTTGTTTGTCTCCATGTGTCCCTGCGATGGACTCAGACCTGTCCAGGTGTCCCCAGCTGCTGGGGACAGACACCAGCTCCCCCCGACCCGGAATGGAAAAGCGGGTAAAGAAAATGGATGGATGGGTTTAGATATTTAGATTTTATTAAGAAAAACAAATTTAAATCATCTGTTTCTGTTGTGTTTTGATGAGAACTCTGACAGAAACATTATCGCTCATTTTTACCCATGTTAGTCTGTGCTGTCAGAAATAATTGAACAGATTTTGATGAAACTCAAAGTAAATATTTGGTATAAATCTACAACTTTTGGAGTTAACCTTTAACCTTTCATGGCTAACTGACAAATGTTTTGTACAATTTCTGTTTTCACTGAATAAAACGTATTAATTATAAAATCTATATTATAATAAAACATTTGTTTTCTTTTTTAAAAATGCACCGCGAATAAAAATAAATAATTGTCAGGCTCTTATTGTGAAAACCTGGCAGGAAGTCACCATCTCCAGTCGTCGGAACAGTTCGGAGATGTTCGGGAGTTTTCGGCTTCACTCGGTTTATTTTCGTCTCAGCCTCCTCCGGAGCAGAGCGAGAACCAACCCGGACCCCGAGGAGGCTGGACCGAGCCGAACCGGGACCCGGACACCCAGTAGAACCGGGATTAAAGCGGTTTGGGTCCGAAGCTGACAGGTTCCGGGACACCGAGGGCTTCATCGCAGCAGATCCGGGTCAGAGTGGACTTCAGGCGGCTTCGAGTCCAGCTGCGTCCCGCCGCCTGATCCGGAACCATGTATCAGGTCCAGGTGAGTTTCAAAGTCCAACAGAACCACAGAGGAAGGCTGGTCGAATCCGCGTTCATTTTTTAGTTTCAGAAGCTGTTAATTTTGATCTACTTTCAGGTTTTATTTCTGTCAGACTGAAAATATGTGAATCTTATTTAAATAAGTCTTTAAAATTTTACTTTTTTCTCGTCTGTTTAAATTCCATCTGCTGGCCGAACCGGAACCAGCAGGTTCTCAGTAAAAAAAAACATCAGGGGACTCAATGTTTTCATTTAGTTTAATGAGTTAAAGTTGAAGTTGGTAAAAGTGATGTTCTTTATTGTTTGGTCTGGTCTGAACATCAGTTATCAGGAACCACTGATGTTCTAACAACTCATTCAGTTCTCTGATGTTCCGCCAACGTTTAGGGAACAAAGCTAAAACAGTGAGTCAGGTTTAACACTCATCTGAAAATAAAGGTTTTAATGTTGAAACTGAGAACCTTAACTTAGTTTTTAGAACATTTTATTTGAATGTTTATTTTCTCTGTTCCCGTTGATCTGATTCAAACAGCTTTTCTCTGAGAGCTGAAAATAAAACGAATAAATATTCCCCCTCCATGACCCGAGATCCTCGGCAGCTTCAGAGGAACATTCAGGTGTTAGTCTGATCCCCTGAGGCGGAACACGAATCACTTTAATGAATCTGATGACTTTCTGCCTCGTTTGGTTCTGAGCTCCGCTCGGATCCGGCTTTTAGTTCATTAACATTTTCCTGCAATCAGTGGAAGAACTCAGGCTCAAGTTCATCGCTCCATAAAGTTCATCGCTCCATGAAGTTCATCGCTCCATGAAGTTCATCGCTCCATGAAGTTCATCACTCCATGAAGTTCATCGCTCCATGAAGTTCATCACTCCATGTTCATCACTCCATCATCATCGCTCCATAAAGTTCATCACTCCATGAAGTTCATCACTCCATCATCATCGCTCCATGAAGTTCATCACTCCCTCATCATCTTTTCCAGGATTCCTCAGCTGCAGAGTTCTGACTTGGAGGCATAACGATCTTTAAAGCTGCAGCAGTCCTTTTCCCGGACCTCTCCAGTAAATAGACAGATCCAGCTGCTCAGAGAACTGACTGATCAAAGCTGTGTTCAGGTGTTAGGTCGAGTCACGGAGTCCATCTGCAGAGAACCAATCAGAGTGAAGAGCTTTGATCCGCCGCCGCTGCAGAGAGAACAAAGAAGAACAAACAGATGATCAAGATTAAAACCAGCAAGTCAACAAAACCAGAGTTAGTAAAAGTTAGCTAAGCAGCAGAAACTTCCCATCCTGAGCAGCACAGAGGGGACAGTGGGAAGAAAAAACTGCCTTTAACAGGAAGAAACCTCCAGCAGAACCAGAACCAGAACAACCGGCCGTCTGCTTTGACAGGCTGGGGTTAGAGGACAGGAAAGAGACAGAATGACTGGTCTAGGTGTAGTTTCTATGGTCCAGGTGTAGTTTCTACAGTCCAGGTGTAGTTTCTATGGTCCAGGTGGAGTTCCTACGGTCCAGGTGTAGTTTCTATGGTCCAGGTGGAGTTCCTACGGTCCAGGTGGAGTTCCTATGGTCCAGGTGTAGTTTCTATGGTCCAGGTGGAGTTCCTACGGTCCAGGTGTAGT
>NW_023665904.1:0-2113 GCF_001649575.2 Kryptolebias marmoratus | reverse complement strand
TCCAGGTGTAGTTTCTATGGTCCAGGTGTAGTTTCTACGGTCCAGGTGTAGTTTCTACGGTCCAGGTGTAGTTTCTACGGTCCAGGTGTAGTTCTACGGTCCAGGTGTAGTTCTATGGTCCAGGTGTAGTTTTTATGGTCCAGGTGTAGTTTCTACGGTCCAGGTGTAGTTCAGTAAAGACAGCAGCAAAGAGAGGACATGTGGACAGTTTGTCCTCCAGCAGTCTAAGCCTATAGCAGCAGAGAGAGGACATGTGGACAGTTTGTCCTCCAGCAGTCTAAGCCTATAGCAGCAGAACGTAGTGGTAGCTCAGGAAACCCAAGCCAACCCTAACAAGAAGGAAAGTCTTTGATGAGCTCAGCAGGAGAAAGGTCATGTCTCCCGACGCTCCTGAACACCTCGGCCGCGGCTTCCTGCTTCTTTCTGATGCTCCCAAACACCTAGTGAGCAGCATCCTGCAGTGTCCTGATGTTCCTGAACGCCTCCTGAGCAGAGCGAGGTTTGTCCCGCAGTAACCTCTGCCTGCAGACACTCTTCATCAAACTTTAAAGCCACCATGATGAAAAGCGAACAGTTGAACCTCAGAGAGCTTGAAGTCTGATGTTTGAGCTCCAGCTGCTGAGTTCAGGAGCTGAAGACTCTTCTCATCAGGCGGGGAAGGTGAAGCCCTCCTCAGTGGGCCCTTGACCCTCCAGCTGCTCGCCGGCCGCCTTCATCGGCAGCCCTCTGCTCCACATGTGGAGAATGAATTTTTAATGAATGATTGAAAGAGTATGATAAATTAAAAATAAAAAAACTATTCGTGTTTAATCAAGCTCCATGTTGGACACTCAGATGACTTCCTGTAGAAAAGGAGGACATCAGTCTCTGTTCAGCTCAGGGAGGTCACCCAGCAGTCTTTGGGTCCCAAATTGTCTTTCTGACCTGAATCTGTCCCCACCTCTACACCTTCATCGTTTGTCTCTGTTACTGAGGGCTCAAAGAACAAGATGACCTCTCCAGGATTTGAACTTGAGACCTCTCGGATCCTCTTGGACCCTCTTGGACCCTGTCAGATCCTCTTGGGTTCTGTCGGACCCTCTTGGACCCTCTTGGACCCTCACAGATGCAGACTGAGACTCGTACCCTGAGTTCTGTTCAGAAATCGTTCCGATTCGTTGGTTTTATTTTCTCTTTAAGTTTAAATAAATAAATGTTCTGATTGAAACTGAATCTGAGTAACAGGATCTGGATGTTTTTCCTCTGCAGCTCCAGCCCCTGTTCTGTACTTACAGTCGGGGTGACCGGACCAGGCCAGCAGAACCACAGGGGGGAGGGGCATCATTCTCATATAAGATTAATGTGCAGTGAAGCTGCTGCAGGATATAAATATCTGAACCCTCAGGAGGGAAAGATGCTCCGTCATCCCTCTCTGAGCAGCAGATTCAGCCTGCAGCTTTTGACCCTGAGACCCCTGAGACCCCTTACACTCCTGAGATCCTTGAAACCCCTGAGACCCTTGAGACCCCTGAGATCCGTTAGACTCCTAAGACCCCCAAGACCCCTGAGACCGGACCATAGAGACCTCTGAGACTAGACCACTGAGCTGAAAATAGCCAGCAGACATCCAGAACAGATCCAGAAGGCCATGTGGGGTCTGGATGCCTGGGGGACCTGAGAGACCCCGGGACAAACAGAACCCTCAACAGGATCAGGACCATCATCAGCTCTAGGAACTGCAGTAGTACTATAGTAATGTACTGTGGTGGTTTTGATGTAGTATTACTGTGTTAGTGTTGTTGTACTATAGAATTGTGGTAATATTGTTGCAGTATTACTGTAGTAATACTGATTGTTGCAGGATTCTGCAGCAGATCAGCTCAGTTTCTGCTGTTTCAGGACTGTTTGCTCAGCACAACAGCAGGTTATTTTTAGATCCACATCAAACACACACACACAGACACGCACACACACAGACACACACAGACACGCACATTCGCAGCTGGACGGCCGACTCTGACAAAGTGAGAGAGACGATATTAAACTCAGTGAAGAGTTTTCTTCCTCATCATCACCACTGCTGCAGCACAGACACACAACAGACACACAACAGACAACAAACACACAACAGACA
>NW_023665903.1:1245-9594 GCF_001649575.2 Kryptolebias marmoratus | reverse complement strand
AGGTTGGCCGTGATATTGGATGGTGGGTGGAGCCACGGTCACGGCTCAACCTGTCTGTCACAGACAGACGTGATGTCATTGGAGCTTCCGTAGTTGGTCACGCTGAGGCGATTCCCATAGTGAAACACCTCACTCTGTTATCAAAGAACCAGGGATTACGTTAAGTAACCCAACGTTTTCCCTGCAGTCAAAGGTCCTCAGCGACGTCGGCGGCGTGGTCCTCGCGAACGCGTGCGGACCCTGCATTGGACAGTGGGACAGGTAACTGCGCCCCGTAGCGTTCCCCATGGAAACGGGTCAGCTTATCGAATGTTGGGTTTGTAAATGGATGTGCTCCGTGTTCAGGCAAGACGTGAAAAAGGGCGAGAAGAACACCATCGTCACGTCCTTCAACAGAAACTTCACTGCCAGGAACGATGCCAACCCTGCGACACACGCCTTCGTTACCTCCCCTGAGGTGAAGTCGCACTGCAAACTTTCTGTTTCACGCAGGTTTACATGTTCTTCCTAAATCCCTCCCTCCTCCTCCCCGTCTTCAGATCGTAACCGCCCTCGCCATTGCCGGCACATTAGACTTCAACCCAGAGACGGATTACCTCACAGCGCCCGACGGACAGAAGTTCAAGCTGGAGCCCCCCACCGGAGATGAGCTGCCAGCCAGGGATTTCGACCCGGGCCAGGACACCTATCAGCACCCGCCCGGTGACGGCAGCGAGCTCAGGGTGGACGTTAGCCCTCAGAGCAACCGGCTGCAGCTGCTGGAGCCTTTCGACAAGTGGAGCGGGAACGATCTGGAGGACATGGTGGTCCTCATCAAGGTGTGCCCCCCCGGGAGGGAGCGCGTGTCTGAAATTCCCATGGCCGCTCCGGCGTCCCGAGCGTCACGCTCTTCTGTCTCCACAGGTGAAGGGGAAGTGCACCACGGACCACATCAGCGCGGCGGGACCCTGGCTGAAGTTCCGCGGCCACCTGGACAACATCTCCAACAACATGCTGATCGGCGCCGTCAACAGCGAGAACGACGCTGTCAACAAGGTGAAGAACCACCTGACCGGAGGCTACGGAGGAGTCCCGGACGTGGCCCGCCACTACAAGGTGAGCATCGCAGAAGGCGAAGCTTTGAATCACGATCACCAAGGCTGCAGCTCCCGCTAGTTTACGGTCATCTATGGGAATGGGTTCGATGGCGTCCCCTGTGCTGTTGTCTGCAGGCCAACGGCGTGTCGTGGGTGGTGGTTGGAGATGACAACTACGGCGAGGGCTCCAGCAGAGAGCACGCAGCTCTGGAGCCCAGGCACTTGGGTGGAAGGGCCATCATCGTCAAGAGCTTCGCCAGAATCCACGGTACTCCACGAGTGTGATTATTTGGTGATCTGTCACCGATGGGAATTATTTCGAAGCGCTGCTCAGTCTCAAAAGTGCAGCACGCCGCTTTGCAGGTTTGTTTTTGAACTAATGAACTTTGTTCTCAGAGACGAACCTGAAGAAGCAAGGTCTGCTGCCGCTGACGTTCACCAACCCATCCGACTACGACAAGATCCTCCCCGACGACAAGATCTCCATCCGAGGGCTGAAATCCTTCGCTCCGGGAAAGGTGAGAGCGCCGCTCGGCCTGGCAAAACGGCCTACTCCAAGAGCAGGCATCCTCGCCGAATGCCTCACCTTCCTTCTCGTCTCTCTCTCCCTCCTCCCTCAGCCTCTGACTGCCGTCGTGAAGCATGGCGACGGCAGCACGGAGACCCTGGAGCTCAACCACAGCTTCAACGAGACCCAGATCCAGTGGTTCCAGGCAGGATCCGCGCTGAACAGGATGA
Source organism: Kryptolebias marmoratus (assembly GCF_001649575.2). Taxonomy (NCBI): domain Eukaryota; kingdom Metazoa; phylum Chordata; class Actinopteri; order Cyprinodontiformes; family Rivulidae; genus Kryptolebias; species Kryptolebias marmoratus. Next base: position 7,780 of record NW_023665903.1, on the reverse strand, counting down.
AGGAGCTGCAGCACTGAGGGTGGAGGGAAAGTATGGAGGAATAGGAAGGGGTGGGGGGTGGGGGTCAGGGTGTGAATGGGGGAGGGAGGAGGAGCAGAATGTAAACCATTGTTTTATCAGGATTAGCTTGAATCCACGACTGAAGGTATCGAAGCTAAATGTCGAACAGAGGCTGCTGATGGAACGGTAGCAGCGGAGGTTGGTTTTTTGTTAAAACCTCACCAACAGGCAGCGTTTATTAAATCTAATCAAGCATTAAGAACTGGCTGTAGAGCCAGTTTGGTACAGTGTGCTGTAAGGATGTAATCAGCTCCAGTCTGACACTCTCAGTCATCTTCCACTTGTGTTATTTAAAGGTGAATACTGCCATTTTGTTGTATTTCTGCATAATTCAGTGAAGCTGTATTAACAAGGATCTAAAAATAAATAAATAAATGTGGTTCCGTTCACCCAGGCTTGTTTTTCTGGCCTCTGGTCTCCCTGAGAAGAAACCGTGAGTTGTTGAATCTGTAGCAGGCAGATGTCAAACAGGCCCAGATGACTTCTGGCAGGGATTACCAGACCTGTGAGGTTCATGAGGACTAGTTAGCTCTTTTGGCCACCTAATTGTTGAAAAAGAAATTATTTTTTTAGGGCAATGATTTCCCCTGATCCAACACCCCCCTCACCCCCCTTTTCTCCGAGTGACTACAAGTGTTTTAAAACAACATAAATGTCATAAAAAGTCAAAGCAGTTTCACCAATAAATCCTGTTTTTTTCTTATTTTGAAATTAAACACTGCAACCAACATGGATCCAGCTAAGTACATTAAAGGATACTTTGGGCATTTTGTCATAAATAACTAATATCTTACCTGTTGCAGATGGCTCTGTGAGTAGCCTGGAGGAATGGAGTATAGGTCCCGCAGGCGAGGGGGGGGGGACAGGGTGCTCAAAGGGTTTGTCTCGATTGACTCGGTGCAGTGTGAATGAGAACCGCAGCAGCTGAAAATGAAACAAATGTTGACATTTTGGTTCCCAATCACACCGAGTCTACCGGACCATCAGGTGTGAACGCAGCGAGAGCCCGTCTGCTGTTGCTTTAGTGTTCGTGTCTCGTATTGAAGTGTTTATCACCGATGCACGTTTGCAGACGTTTCCTAAGGCGCAGATAGGAAAACACATGACATGTTTAAAAGAAAGAAATATTGTTATGCTTTCACTCCTACCAGCTTTAAACTCATCAGCTCTAATGTTACAGGGTCAAAAGCTGGTCATAATATATGTCAACAGGTTCCCAACCCTCTGATTCCATTTCCATTCAAACAATTTGTTCTCACCTACAGGGTGATTGTTTTTTATTTCATCCGACGTGTTTCAGTGCTCCGCCGTCCTGCTGCTCTCGTTCCTTTTAACTCCGGATAAATCAAACTGTACTGTGAGAGTGTCTGCATGCCGTTTTATTGCTGTGGACAGAAACTGAAAAACAGAAGTTCAGTTATGAATCACACCACTCAGATAATTATTACTCTTGTTGTCATTTTGTTCTGCTCGTCTTTCGGGTCACTGAAACACTGTTTTCCAGTCCCAATGGTAAAAGTCTGCTAAAAACCACGCTCTTATTGTGAAACACTCCTATCTAAAGTGTGTGCTCTCCCAAGTGATCGTCTCTGTATAACAGGAGAAGTCAACATTGATTGTAAAATAAAGAAATATCACAAACCTCATTGATTAATATTGTGATTTTTGTTTTTCCCAATCCACACCGGGGGTGGTTTCCGCTCCAGAGGTTCGCTTCTCTTTCCTTTTTTTAAATATAAACTCTAAAACTTAAGTTTCAAAACAATGCTTCGTTTATCCGGCTTCAAACCAAAAACACTCACATAATGTGATAATTCCCATTAATCCTGGTTTACACTAAAGTAAACTGGGAATAATGGGAATTATCATAATAAACCCGTGGACGTGCTGATTACCATGTGACATCAATGGGCATAAAGATCTGGGTTTGAACTCCGTCTGTCTGCCTGTCTGAGGGCGATTTCTTGTCCGAGCTCTAAACTGAAAACCCTTTACCATAGAAACATCAAACTCCACAGCTGGAGACACCTCGTGGGATGATCCCTATTGATTTCAAGGTCACGGGGTCAAATAGGGATGGTCACAGGTGAATGCTTGGAGAAAACTATGTCCATGCTTTTACCCTGCAACCATCAAACATAGTCAATGTCAAACTATAGCTGGACACCTCATAGATTGTGGATGATCCCTATTGATTTCAAGGTCATGTCACAGGTGACCCCTTTGAGCAAACCTTGTCCATGCTTTTACCCTGCAACCGTGTAAGATAGGAATGTCAAACTGCACAGCTGGACACTTCATAGATCGTGGATGATCCTTGTTGATTTCAAGGTCACTGGGTCAAAGGTCAAGGTCACAGGTGAACCCTTTAAACAAACCTTATGTGTGGTCTAAGTCTGCAACTGTGTAGGGTAGGAATGTCAAACTGCACAGCTGGACACCTCATGGGTCAAGGATGATTTGCATTAAATTCAAGGTCTTGGGGTCAAAGGTCAGGGTCACGGGTGAACCCTTAATGTAAAATCTCATCTGTGCTCTAACTCTAGACGTGTATTCAGGATAGCTGTGTGATGCTTTGGATTCTGATAATGCTGACAGTTTTTGTCGGACGTGTTATGTGGTACCCTTGTTTGAGTTGGAACCGGAACACGTCATTCCCAGATACGTGCTCCGACTTCCAAAGGAAATTCAACTTATCTGCAGCATCCCTAATTTAAAAAAAAAGATTCAAATGCCCTAAATCACTTGCATTATTATGATAACTCAAAAGGTTTCTTTTATGATTAAAAAAAGGGATACTGCCCAGCCTTACTGGACCCTCCACCCCTCCCCGTGTGAACCGGAAGTGGCTGCCATGTGGCGATCACGGCTGTAGATGATCCCCTCAGATAAAAGCGATGTGGCACGTCAACATGAAGCTGGTCTGAACACCACGGCTGGTGGAAAACGGGAGCCCTCCATCTCCGCCGACAACAAAGAGGTCCCTGTGGTCCACTGAAGCCTGCTGTTGTTCGGACCCCTTCCTCCCCCCTTCATCCCCCCTGTCCTCCTCCTCCTTCTCCTCCTCCCACCACCCTCCCTCCCCATCATCTCTGCCTCCTCCTGCCTCATCCGCACCAAGATCCGGACTCTCCCGCACCTTCCCCCCCCGGATCTCAGGACACAATCGGCTCCATCGCATGAGAAGCGGGAAGGGATCGGTGTCCGGCTGATCGACTGATCGCTGATTTCGGTGAGTAATCAGTTAAACCGCTCCGATCCCCTCTCGTTTAATCCTCCGGGACTTTAAAAAAAAATCAGCTTATTGTTCGGACTGAAATCAAACCCCGACGTGAAAAGCTCGAATGAGGCTTTTCATGATGGAGAGGGGGGTGTTCTTTTGTAAAAGAGGTTTTTGTCCACATCCTGTCTCCATGCTGCCTCGGTGGGAGAATGTTCTGGAAACAAATCGCCTGAAGGATTTATTTATTTTTCCTCCCATGAATTATTTAGTCTCTGCTCGTCTCCCTCTCTGACACATTACAGCAGAAACAAGCTTCCAGAAAAGACTAATACTTCCTCTTTTGATTGTTCTGCATGTTGTCTTTTCCCAATCTTACCATTTCTGCACACTTTGTTATTTTAGCCACCAAAATGTTCAGCTCATTCAGGAGGTAGCTGCTGTGACTTTGTTTTTTTAAACTCCTATACTTTTTAAAATATATTTAACTTTACCAAGAAATATTTCTTCCATATAAGATCTCTTCAGTTCCTTCCCAAACATTGTTCTTTTTAAAATCTGTTTCAGCACAATATTCTTATCTGTTTAGCTGTTGTTCTGCTACTTGTTCTAGCTTTTAGGTAGACTTTAGCCACTTTTAGCTTTAACCGCCATTTTGAACTTTTAGTTACCAGCTTTATGCTACCATTCATCTTTTTTTGCATTTGGCTAGCTTTTTGCCTTTTAGTTATCAATCTACTACTTTTAGCTTGCCTTTTCCTACATTTAGCTAGCTTTTTGTTGCTTTTTAACTAGCCTTTGCTGCCTTCAGCTAACCTTTAGCTAATTAAAGGTACCATTTTGCTACTTTTATCTTGTAGTCAGTCTCTTGCTGTTACTTTTAGCTAGCCATCTGCTACACTTATCTTCTAGCTACCCTTTAAAATACTTTTTGCTACCCTTTTGCTACTTTAGATTTTAGCTAGCTTTTTGCTGCTTTTATCCAGTGTTTTGCTATTTTTAGCTTTAAGCTAGCATTTTCTGCTTTTAGCTTTTAGACAACCTTTGGTTACATTTTCTTCTTAGCTAGCATTTTGCTACCTTTAGCCATTAGCTCGAATTTTGCTACTTTTACTTTTTAGCTAGCTTCTTGATGCTATTACTTGTTTTGCTAAGTGTTTATTACTTTTTGCTACTAGCTAGCTTTTTAATACTTTTAGCTATTTTAGCTAGGTTTTTGCTGCATTTTTCCAGCGTTTTGCTACTTTTAGCTTAAAGCTAACGTTTGCTGCTTTCTGATAACCAGTTGCTTTTTAGCTACCCTCTTGATACTATTAGCAGGGCTCTCAAGTCTCATGCATTGACCGTGTGACACACGCATTTCATGAAGTGCACACGCTCATACGCCACACTTTGTATTTCTCACGCAAAAAAAAAAACACACGCACACGGCCTTTTTGTCACTATAACGCTATATTTAGCAAGTTTTCAGATCCCTCTAGCATTTTTTTAAAGCGACTAGCGACATATGTAGTGACTTTGGCGGCTAAATGTGAGAAAGCACTCATTTTGCAGCGTACATTAAGCCCCGCCCACTTCCCCAAGCAATGACAGCTGTCAATCTCACAGCAGAGAGGAGACCCGCTCCACTCTGCGATTGTTTTCATGTGAGTTGTGTTGTCATCTGATGACAGAGAGCTAAAGATGGAGAGGCAGAAAGATAAAGATGTAGGCATGAAAGAAAGCTTTTCAGTGGCTGAAAGACAGCAGGAAGTTCTGTCCGAGCTTTAAGAGGAGGCCTGGAAATGTTCAGGTTAGCTAAAGCTACTAATTACTAATAAATAACAAGTTACAACTTACTGATCAGTATTTACAATATACCAGCTGAGAGGATGGAGAGAAAGACAGACAGGAGAAGGAGACAAGTTGGACTATTGTTAGCTGGAAGTGTAGGAACAGCCACTTAATACCAAAGGATTTCAATTTAAATATTGTTTATATTAAAAATGTGCATTAGCAAGATGTGTGATTTATTCAAAGCTAATTAATAATACTTGCTTGACTATATTACTTAGAGGAGAAAAACACAAGTAAGGAATGAAGGAGACAGACATGAGGTCGGTGATCAGCTGCTGTAGAGGAGAGCAGAGATGACATCAGGTAGGAATAATTCAGCTAGTGACGCCACAAAAACCTAGATGCCCAGGAGGGTTTGAATTTCTGCTGACCATCACTGTGTCAGTTTGGGAAAATTAGTGCAGGCAGATGACAAGTCAGTCACCACAGAGGAGAAAGTGGAACAGAGAGGTGCAGAGGAGAGGGTTGGGGCAAGGCCTTACTCAGAAGATCCATCTGAATGGCCTTCACCACAGGAAGTGGGGGACTCATTGACTCACTGAGGCAGTTCATGGTGGAGAATGGCCCACAGAAATGTTCTGATGAACCATACCCCATATTACAAAGCGGGATGTAAATATAATGTAAATATAATTTTGAATGTATTGTTTTTTTCACTGACTCTGTCGCGCTGGTATAAATCCCTGTGGTTCCAACCCTGAATAAAAGAGGAGGGTTGAATGTAGAGCTGGCAATTCCCCGACACAAAATTGTCTTTTGGTTCAATTTGATATTCTAACAAATTAATTTATGTAGTGTGGGATCAGGCAAATCAATAAAGTTATAAAATTATTTCATAAAGTTAATTTGTAGTTCTAAACATATTTTGAGTGTTTTTTACTCAGTTTTTGTCTTGCCACCATTGATAATCTTCTCACCTACAGTCTGATCAATATCACCAAATATGCAAATTAGGCGATGACATCATCTAACCACTTCTAGCAGCTCAAAATCTCACTCCAAGCTCGGATCAAAACTTGAGAGCCCTGACTATTAGTTTTCCCCCTGCTTTTTTTTTTTACTTTTTGCTTCTAGCTAGCTTTTTTAATATTTTAGCTAACCCTTTGCTATTTTAGCTAGGTTTTTGCAGCATTTTTCCAGTGTTTTGCTGCTTTTAGTTAACATTTTGCTACACTTCCTCCTGAGCTAGTGTTTTGCTTCTCTCGCTTTTAGGTCATGTTCTGCTCCTCTTAGCTGTGACAGCTCAGCTTTAGCTGTCGCTGTCGTTTTTCTTCAGTTGGAAGCTGAAGCAGACGAGCAGACGTGGCTCTCATGCCGATGGCCTCAGTGTCCCGGTTTCTCACACTCGGACGGTTTTGGCTCGCCCCTCCGTCTTTGTCCGAGCCGCTGAAACGACCGGCTTTCCTTCCGGGGGGGGGG
>NW_023665903.1:0-1152 GCF_001649575.2 Kryptolebias marmoratus | reverse complement strand
GGGGGCCGCCGATGAAAGAGGCGAAGTTTGTGAATTATTGAGAGCTGCGCCCACATCGGCCGTCGCGGCGGCTCAGTTCTCTTCAGTTTCTCAGTCTGCACTCGTTGCATCACCATTAAAGGACTTCATGTAACCCTGAGACACATATTCAGGAATGCTGCCACGACGTATAATCAGCTTCCTGTTTTTGTTGCATTTTGACCTTTTCTTTCTCACTGCCGTGACGCTTTAAAGCCACGCTGTGCATGAAGACGAGCACTTTACTTTGGAGTGGCTCAATAAATATGTAAACCATGACTGTCTCTCATATATTCAGATTGTAGGCTGGTAGCTTCTCAGTGCCTTACGTGGCTGGCAGCTCCGCATGACTCGAGACCTTGCAGCTACTGAGCATAAAATCAATAATGTAATCTGTTCATATTAAAAAATAATGTCGATCGGGCCCCAAAAATAGCTCCAGGTCCCACTCCCTCCTCGGTCCTGCCCCGCACACAGATGAATTACGTATATTTAAAGGCATTCTCTGAGTTCTAGGACTTTTAGGTCGTTTTAGATCACTGCTAAAACTGCATCGAGTATTTCCTTCATGTTTGGTTATATGCTGCTACGTTTCTTATGGCAACAGAGTGACGGCCCAGCTGATGATCCGGATCAGAACCCCCCTGTCACGACAGGATCGTTCGGTTCACGTCAAGCGGGCGAATGTCTGAATAAACGCGGCCTTTTTAAAGTTCACAGGTTTCTAAGTTTTGCTGGAACAGTTGCAAAGACGGCTGTTTTATCTGCTTCTCAGCGGAGCAGTAGGAGCAAAGTGGCTCCATTAAAGCTCACCGGCGTTTCCTTCTGACCAATCACGCGACACTTGGCTCAAACCCCTGAGAGAAACGGTTCAGCCGGGGGCCTCTTGTCGAGACGCGGCGGACGAAGCCGCCACGAGAACAAAACGGCGCAATTTTGGAGTTCAGAAAACCGTGTTTGACGACGCCTTTTCTCTTTTTCCCGCAGGGCGCCGTCGCTTCGATCCTCCACGTGGAAGAAGCTCCTCCTCCTCCCCGCCCAAACGCTCGTATCATGCAGGAGGCGTAATCCTCCCCCCTCCCTTTCCTCTTCTCCGTGCGCCACGGTAACCCCCTCACCCTCCACCCCCCTCCT
>NW_023665902.1:0-9625 GCF_001649575.2 Kryptolebias marmoratus | reverse complement strand
CCTGGACTTTCCCTCTTGCCTCAGTCCCTGTCAGACAAGCCTGTCTGCATCTAGCCACCAAGCTAAGGAGGACTTACCTGTTCTGGTCCCGATCCACGACGGTCACGTGAGTGCGCAGTTCAGAGCTTCTGGTCCCGATCCTCCTCTTCCCATAATAAAATCCTTAAAACTTCGTGATTGTGTTGCGAGTCTGAATCCTGTCAAGTCCTGCCTTGTCACATACATAAAACTGCAAACACTATACCAAAGGTTTTCCCACGTAATCTTCTTAGGTTTAAATCCAGGATGTGGCGTTTCTTAATGTTTGTCAGCATTGTCTGCAAATGGAAATAATATAAGATACGAAGGTATTACAGCAGTTGAGCAACTTGGTTTTGTAGAATCTGAGCATATAATCTGCCATCTTGTATCCTCTGAAATGCTTGAGTTGTAGGTGAGATTAGAGGTGGGGCTATGAAGTCATCGTTTTCAGAAGATTGTGTTTTAGCTGTCTATGCAGAAATGCAAGGTTGGCGTTTTAAAAGATTTCACTCTGGAATCAGGTTTTAACACACTGTTTCCGTGTGGATACCCCTTAATCACTCTGATCATGTGCCATTCAGGTGTCACAGCTGATTCAGTTTGCTAGCTGTAGAAGGCATAAGCTGTTTTTTTTTTTTTTTTAAATGAAACTAAAAATGCAGAAGCTCCCCTTTTTGTTATAAGCTGTCCCGTTGTGGGAATCTGCACTACAGTTTTCACTCAAACAGACTGGACCACCGCTAACTGCCCCCCCCAGAGTCCAAGCAGGACCTGTCCCCCCTCACCCTCCCAGACGAGAATCGAGCCAGTGTCTCTCCCAGCTGGCCATCGGCCAGCAGTCTCCCCTTGCGCCGTGGCCTTGGCTTTGGGTGTGTCTGCAGTCGCACGGGACGGCACAGAATAGACTATTGTTGCTCGCACAAGACAGAAGGGGCAGGGGGAGGAGGAGGAGGGGTGGTCTAGTGGGGGACTCAAGATGGACGTTGTAGAAATAAGCTTTTAACGAGCGGGCAAAAAAACAGAAAGGCTCCACTCCCATTCACATGCATGTGCACCGATGAGGAGCCACATACATACAGCACCTCTGTCTTTGCTGTCCCTCAGTTCTTCTTGGTATTTGCTTCTGGATAGATCGTCAAACACTTAGACACTGACTTTCTGCAACTTACAGTGATAATTTAGATCCTCTGAAGTGGGTTTTTGTGGTCATGAGCAACTAGTATCTCACCTGTTGCAAATAGGTCTTTGACCAAACTCAGCATGGCGAAGCAGAGCCGAAGGAAGCGTCAGCGCTCCTCTGGACATTTTGATTGTTCCCTGTGGGCAGGAAACGACACAGCAGCCTATTATGCTCATAATCACTTGAAGCTTTTTCAGTATTATTACAAACGGTGACAAAACTTTACCAAATAAACATAAGTTTGTATCAAAGAAGACGTTTTACAGATAATAACCCCCTTTTGCTGTACATTTGCTGTAAATTTGCCAATGCTTTAATGTCAAAAACAGCTTAAAATATTATTGTGGATGTTCAATAATCTACACAGGGTCAAAAATACAGACTCAACTATATATGTATACTAAGTCTTTTAATAGGTGGTGGTTAAGGTTTGAGAATGCCTCATGATTGACTGCAGCTGGTAGTTGATTTAAGGAACACGGTTGGGATGTTCAGGAACACCTCAGGCTTGTAAACTGCTGGAACACCAGCGTATCTGTCCACAGTGGAGCCAGTTTGACCTCTCCATGGGCTGAGAGGAGGCCGACCAAGAAAGAAGCTGCTGCTCCGAAAGCGACACCTTCAAGCTCGACGGAAATATGCTGCTGCCCACGTAGACGAGCCAAATGCCTCCTGGAGAAATATTTATTGGTCAGACGAAAAAAAGACTGAGCCATTTGGTCACCATGACTAGAAGCATTTTTGGAGGAGTCGAGGAAAGGCTTCCAAAACCCCATACTGTACTGTCGAGCACGGTGGTGGCAGCGTCATGCTGTGGTGCTGGTGCATTGCACAAGTTCTTCAACTTCACCTCAAATCAACAGCTAGATGACTGGAACTGGGGCACAGTATATCACATATCAGAATTGGTTTCTGATTGGATAAGTCAGGCTAACATTAAACTTCTGGACCAACTTTCCTAAAGCCCCCAACCTCAATCCATCTGAACATTTGCTGACTCTGCTTGAACACTGGATCTGTGCCAGGAAATGAACTAATTTAAACTAATTTAAATCCAGCCAGAATTATGGCAGACGTTTGTTGATGGATGCAAAAGCATGCGGCCGAGGTGCAACTTGCTAAAAGACATTGAACAAAGAATAAGTAGGACTGTTTGTATATATTTTGAGACTGTATGCACAGTTTTAACTCAGTGTGGATTAGTTTAAACCTCTCCACCCAATTCTTGTTCCTAAAAACTATTGAAGTTGTAGTTTTGAATCATTCCAACCTGGAAAAATGGCTCAAATTACTATTACTTTGACATTCAGGCAGATGAAGAGTGTGCCTACACTATTCTTTGAAGCACAACGTGGAAAAGGCGACGGGCGGATAAAGACTTTTGTGCGGCGCTGATTATATTCTGACGTCAAAAGGCAAAACAAAACCACAAAGGAATATTTTCTTTTTTTTTTCTTTTTTTGTCTCTTCTAAATTCAGATGAATGTTTTTCCTAAAACATCACCAAACAGTCATTAACACTTACAGGGCTCCAGGAGTCTGTCTCTCTGGTGAGATTACTGCCTTTGAACAGCGAAAACAGCAGGACTTTATTTTGGTGAAAAATATCAGTCTCGTAGCAGCAGAAACAACCGATTACAGACTCTCACCCCGGCTCGCAGAAGATATGCGCGCGTAAGCCTTTGATCCGCAACTATATAATGCTTTGGATGCTTTCTGAGATGGTGAGAAAATACGAGCAGTAGCAGGGCCTGCTGTCCCCAAGGCCCAAGGTTCGCTGTTTTCATTCTGTTTTTAGACGTTGGCAACAATATTGCAAGCTTTGTTTGTCCCCAGAGGTCGGCACTGCTTTGGAGCTTTGCTAAAACATTCTTTAAAAAAAAAAAAAAATCTGGTCATTTATTACTGTGGTGCAAGAATTTCAGCTGAAATAAAGGATCTTTAGTTTGTCATGTTATATGTCAAAATAGTACATTGTAAAGTTTCGAAGGAATGCATATCGCCCGCTGCCTTGCAAGCCAAAGTTTTAACTAAAGCTCTTGTGTCATCTGTTAGAGCTTGGAATATGTGTTGGGGATGACTCTCAGCTACTACCACAGCTAATTGTATCTCTATATATGCAAAACGGATTGTGTTAAAGCCACTTTTGTGTTTGCTGTTGTCGATTATTTTGACATGTTAACCCCAGAAGGTAATCAGTTGTAGATGTCCATCCAATCATTACTTTCTAAAAGTTTTGTTGATATCTATTCAGTGGTTCATGAGATGTTTTGCTAACAGACAGACAGACAGACAAACGCACATGCACTCAGATTACATGATCTCCTGCCTTTCATGGTGATGGGTGATGAATATGAATAAATGAACGTAAAACTAGAGAAACCGAGTGAAGGCTGAGCGCTGAAACTTGCTGAAGAACCTGAAAGCTAAAACCAGCAAAGCAGCGTCTAAAAGCTGTCTGCCAAAACAGTAGCTAATGCCTAAAAAACTGCAGCTAAAGATTTTAAAGAGCAAAGACAGTAGCTAAAAGATTAGGCTGGTGAAACAGTAACTAAAACCTGAGAAAGAATGGCTTAAAGTTAGATCGAACCAAGGCAGCAGCTAAAGGAAAAATTTGTACAAGCAGAAGCTAAAAGCTAAAATCGGCAGAGCAGTAGCTAAAATAATTTGAGCAGAAGAGTAGCTGAAAGCTCAAATTAGTAAAACAGTAGCTAAAAGCTAAAACAAGACAAGTATACTGAAGTAGATTTCAAAGACCTCTGAAGAGATCTCCGTTCATTTCAATAAGCGAAAAAATGTTAATAAAGTTTCATTTTTTTAAAAGTAAAAGAGTTACAAAAACCAGACGTCATAGCCATAATGTCCCGAATGAGCTAAATGTTTTGATATATGAATGGGCCAAATAGCTGAAATTATGCTGAAATAGTTACAGTCCAAAACCTCTACTGTAGAAACGAATGAACGCTGAGTCAGCAGTCTTTACCCACCATAATACATATCAGCTTAACAAAGGCAGGGAGGACTTTTAAGACGTGACACAATGAATAAATGTGTGTCAAAAGGAACGCGGAGTAAAGAAAGTCGGTTCTCCCTGCTACACTCTGGATGCCGGCTGAGTTTCCCAGCCCCGCTCTCTGCTCTCTGACGTCTTGACCTTCGTGCCTGGTTGGGAGACTTCAGCGTGGGGAGAAGGCTCAGATGAAGCCCATACAGGGGTTCTGCGGTGGTGGGCTGTGACCTGCTTCGGTCCTTTGAGGATCAGTCAGAACCGATGCCTCAGTGTGGCATCGTGGGCGCATTGTCTCTGCGATGCAAAACCCCTCAATGATAGTTATTATCAGAGTGGGACATTACCTAATGGAATGGACTTATTATTCATCTGCAATGGTCAAAAATCCCCCACCTCAACAAAGAAAAAAAAAAAAAAAGCTTCGCACAATGTTGCTTCTTATAGAGCTTTTTTTTTTTTTGCTGAGCAATGTCTGTGGATTGTTGGACTCAATAAGGCTGTTCCCACGTTAGACCGGGCTATTCAACTGGTGGTCCGGGGGCCACATCAGGCCCACAGGGAAGCTCAGTCCGGCCCACCAATGAGTTTGTTTCAAACAAAACTAGATTTTAAATCAGAAAATTAATCTATGACATATTAAAAAAAAAAAAAAAAAAAAGCTGAAATGACAAATATTTCCATCAGAGATGATCTCTGACAGGGTAATATAACTCAGCCCACCGATCGATGAGTTTGTTTAAAATAAAACTAGATTTTAAAGATGAGTTAAATGTACCTAATGGAAATAATTGACATTTTTGTGCTTGCTAAGGTCAGTTGGCTGTGGCAGCCATCTTGGATTAGGCTGATTAGGTTGCAGATGCACATCCAGTGATTATCTACTGAAGGTCTCATTAAAATGCATCCACTTTTGATGTCGTATTAGTACACTGTCTATCATGACTATAGTTTTGACACAAGTAGTCGTCTCTTTAGTCCAGGCCGGTCCGCGGTCGGACCCCGGCCATGGGAAACTTGACGTCAAAGAAGTTCACCTTCCAAAGTAAGTAACCTTCCCCCCCCCCCTCCTCTGGTCTCTGGCTCGCATTTTCATATTTCGCTGGTATTTCCGGACGGCTCCCGCGTTTGCAAAATAAAGGCCATCAGAGTAATCATCATAACGGCGAACAATAATAACTGGAGGAACTGAAGAAAAGCCTGGAGAGGCTTGTTGACCTTTCCGAGCTAAACTGGTCCCGGCTTCTGTCTGTGCACTGCTGGGCCCATTGTGTTCCCAGACCTTATCATTGTGTTGCAGCTTCCTCTCCCTGCTGCGCGCGTGCGCGTGCGCGTGTCAGAGGGCCTACGTGCGCGTGTCCTGTCCTGTGTAGATCCATACAGTACGGCTGTCTGTTTTTTCTTTTTTCGGTGAACTTCGGCCAACGTGCTACTCAGGTACAAAGGCTGTGTGTGTGTGTGTGAGTGTGTGTGTGTGTGAGTGTGTGTGTGCTGCTTCACACTTACGAGCACAAGCGCACGAGTGTGAGGATTTTCACACAATAAGATCAAAAGTTTACCTGTCGAACGAACAATTCTGCTGCGCTTTACTCGTTTTGACAAAAGGCTTTCCAGGATAATAACAGGCAAAGTCGTGCGATAAGCATCAGTGCTTATTATCCAAACAGTAAACCAACTCTTCATGTTCATATTTCTCACCCGCCTTGGAGCTGTGAGTGACAAATACATCAATGTTTCTGCCTGTATCTCTGTGCGCTTTTGTGTCTGTCTGTTAGCAAAATATCTCATGAACCACTGGACTAGTTTTAATGAAACTTGCAGAAAGTAATCATTGGTTGGACGTTAACAACTGATTAACTTTTGGAGTTATTTTGATTCAAGATGCCTGCCACAGTCAAGTGACTTTTGGAAACACAAATGTGGCTATAACCCAGACAGTTTTACAGATGTTGACCTAAAGTTTGGTGTGGTAGTAGCTGAGAGTCATACCCAACACATATCCGGACCACTAACAGATTGCACAACATCTTTGTTTAAATTTTACCATGAACCATTTGAAGTAAACTCTTTCTGTCTGTTAGCAAAATATCTTGTGAATCCCTGAATAAATCTTAATGAAACATTCAGGAAATATTACCTGGATGTACATCTGTAAATGAATAGATTTTGGAGGCAATTTGAATCAAAATGGCTGCCACAGCCAACTGATTTTAAAAAATACCAAAATTTCTTTAATTTAGTCATCTTCACAGATAATGTGCTAAAATTTGGTGTGGCAGTAGCTGAGAGTCATTCGCAACATACGCTTCAAGTGCTACTCATTGTGCAAGAGCTTTACTTTAAATTTTAGCATTCGCTGTGGAGCCAATCATCTTTGTCTGTTAGCAAAATATTTCAAGAACCATTGAGTGGATTTTAATGAAACTTTCAGAAAGTAATTGCTGGATGTACATCTACAACTGATAAACTTTTGAAGTCAGTCCAATTCAACAGGGTTGCCACAGCTAATCAACATTAGCCAACTCAAATATGGCTATAACTCAGTCAATTTTACAGATATTGAGCTAAAATCTGATGTGATAGTAGCTGAGAGTTGTCCCTAACACTTATTCTGAGTGTGGCATCTCATGATATTACACAAGACTACTTTATTTTCAAGGTTTGGCCAAAACGACTGTAACTCTGTCCCCTCTCATCATAAGACAATGTTAGTCTAAAACTCTGGCATGAGAGGCGGTGGGCGATGGTGTTCCTTCATGGAATCCTATTCCTGGATCATTTTTGGCCCCCCATAAACACACAGGCTCACCTGCACACTGGAGCCACAGAAAAGTAGGAATTTTCTTTCTGTGGCGTCACATCTCAGTCAGTACTGCCGCTGAATGCCACAAAGGAAAAGAGCCTTTCAACAGAGAGGCCCATTCATTGGAAGTTAATAGCTGATGATAGCTGCAAAGCATTACTACAACTCAGGACCGAGTGAAGGCCTCTGCTTTTTCCTTAACCCCTCACTCGTTGCGTAGAGGGAGCGAAAGAAAGGAAACAAAACAAAAAAACGAATGAGAACGCTGCCTCCACCTGTTGCCCTCCCCTTCCCTCCCTCCCTCCTTCCTCCCTGGGTTCCTCCTGGGACTGGTGTAGGAGCAAGAAGGTCCAATGATGTCACCGGCAGCTCTGTTCTCACAGACAATACACCCACACCGCCGGGGCTTTCCCTGCCCGGACAACAGGGGGAGCTGTTGTGTCCTGGTGGTATGTGCGCCATGACTCATATGGCTCCTTTCTTTTCTCCCACGCAGTGCACACAACACGCACACACACGCACGCACACACACAGAAATCCACAGTGATACACAAGATTTTGCCTGGGGTGACTGGTATTCCAACACAGCGCTGACCCCCGGAAAGACCACCAGTAGATTCACGTGGAGCGAATGATAAAACCAGCAGAGCAGTTTCCAGAAAAATACACTCACTTTTTTGCATTTCTGGGACCCAGAAATATGGTTATTGTGTACACGCTGTATTTAGCTACCTAACAGTTTTTATTCAGTAGCCATTCTTCCCCCTAATTAGTTATATTTGCTTGATCCTAAAGCAGTTGTTCAGATCTTTAGAAGTGAGGCTCTGAAGACAGGTGATGCACGATGTTGTAGCTGTGTGTAGAGGAAATAAAGCTTCATTTCTGAGCTAACAGCTGGTCAGAGCAGGATCGAGGCCAAAGTGAACTGCTGTCGTCTTAAAACAGCTCAACAAATGGGTGACATTCATGAGAAAGAACTGTTTTACTGTATAAGCCTGACTAACTATTAAAATATCCACCTTCGTTTGGGTGGCTTGGATGAAGACATTTGCTGTTGGAGACCCCAAATTGACGTGTTTCCACAAACTTCGGCGCAAAATCTGCCAGGAGGTCACATACGTGGTGACTCTGTGACCCTTTTGGGGACAAAATCTGTCGCACAAACACGTTCAAAAACTCGCAGGCGATACATTTTGGAAACTCCCTCGCATAAACCCAATTTGTCACAGACAATCTCAGCCCAGTGAGACGGCAGCTGAACACAAGTTCCTCCGGTACTGTCCCCGTACTTGGAGTTCCAGTTAGGACTAAAAACCTGTGTCTACAGTAGGATGCTGCCAGGATCTATGGCTGATGTGCACTGATAAGGGAGTGTCTACAATAAACTACCTCTGGCCATCAAAGCTATCCTACCATTGTTCCCTCACACAGAGGAAGCAAGGTTTGTTGTGTTATTGTTGGATGTGGGCGAAAGAAGGAGGGAGGCGGAATGAGGCGCGTGACGTAGGGCGGACCGTGTGTGTTTGTGTCCGTTTATTTTTGGGAGCGTTCAACGGCCGTGTTCGGGTTTGAGGATGAGCGACTTGTGCATTTGGCGCTCGGGCCTCGGTGGGTCACAGTTTGCTGCTGTGTAGTGTTGTGTTGTTGTGTGTTGCGGCCAGGGAAAGCCATCAGCGCGAGTGTACCTGAGTCAGAGCGGAAGAGGAGCTTAGCCTCAGCGGAACGTGGCGCTGCGCAGGAAAACACCTGGGAGCCGAGCGAGAACAAACAAATCCAGAGGAGGGGAAGAGGAAGAAGAGGCAGGATGAGGGGTGGAATTAAACACAAGGAGAAGGGGGGAGAAAGAGAGAGAGGAAGAGCAGCGACCCTTTTTTAGGCCATGTGAAGTCCAGGAAGAAGGCTGGGGAAAGGAAAGATCCGGTTGAAACATCAGTCTTACAACATTGTTGTTGTGTAGAACCTGTGAGTAAGAGTTGTTGGTTTGCTTCCTCATATGTACAGTTTTGAAATCAAAGTAATAAAATAACTAGAAATGACGTAATAAGCTAAGATCATCTTCCGATAAGAAACAGAGACACAGCTATTTGGTAGCGAGATGTGTCAACACTCAGAACATGTATTATGGATGACACCACCTCCACTCCCAATCTGAGCTCAATATCTGTAAAACTGGTCGAGTTATAGCCGTTTCAAGATGGCCGACTGGCTTAGGAAACACACAAGTGGCTCTTTACTCAGTCAGTTCCACAGATGTTGAGCTAGAACTTGGTGTGGCGGTAGTTCTGAGTCATCCACAACATCCGCTCTGAATGTGAACGATATTGTGTAGATCGGATCGTCATTTACCAGGTTTGACCAAAACGACTGTAACTCATCGAAAGATGATCTTAGTCAAAAACTCTGGCGTGCTAGGCCTTTAACTGAAGTTTTACCCACTTCAGGATGGCTGAACTACTCCTTTAACAGGAGTGTTTGCCACTCTGTGAATGGGTCGTCCTCAGGAACAGGGCTCTGCTCACAGAGAGCCCGGTCTGCTGTAGCTGCTCAGACACCACATCCCTGACCCAGTTGTGCGGCGCAGCTGAACCGGGCCCGCTCCACACTTTCTTCCCAC
>NW_023665901.1:8861-9687 GCF_001649575.2 Kryptolebias marmoratus | reverse complement strand
AACCTGAGGACAGGTCCAGGTCAGGTCATGTCTCAACCTGAGGACAGGTCCAGCTCCTTGACCTGGGTTTCCTCACCCGTGATCCAATGGCCCGGTGCAGGCGGGAGATCTGCTCACAGGTCTGGTCCTCCCAGAAGATCCAACCCATGGAGGGACTGATTTTAGGAGCTGTTGGGAAAAAGAAAGAGCTCAGTTGGAGGACAGCTGGACAGTTGGAGTTCTTCTCAGTCCGAACGGGTCCAGAACCACGTACCGAACGTAGCACCGGCCTGTCCCTGCTCCCTTCGTTTTGTGATTTTCTCAGGAAGTGTCCTCAGCGTGTCCATCAGCTGAAAGACGACAAACAGAGTGAATGTTCTGGTTCTGGTTCTGGTAACATGGTTCCTAAAGGTTACATGGACTCACCAGATGTCCTCCTCTGATGGACAGAGACGCTCCGAGCTCCTCAGCAGTGGAGTCTTCAGGTACCAGGTACAGGTCCTGGTTCAGGATGGGTCCAACATCAAACCTGATAAAAGCCAGTAATTTACTCTGCCTGCTGTGTCAGAGGTCCCACATTAAAGGGACAGTCTGGTTAGTTTAGGAGTGAGGTTCTGTCAGTTAGAACCTTATCAGTGTGGAGAGGAACAGGTTCTGCACGAGTCCGACTCATGTCTGACAGGTTACCGACCAATAAACCAGGTCTGAACAGCTGGTTAACGACCAATAAACCAGGTCTGATCGGCTGGTTACCGACCAATAAACCAGGTCTGATCGGCTGGTTAACGACCAATAAACCAGGTCTGATCAGCTGGGTAACGACAGTAAACCAGGCCTGATCAGCTGG
>NW_023665901.1:0-7624 GCF_001649575.2 Kryptolebias marmoratus | reverse complement strand
TAACGACAGTAAACCAGGCCTGAACAGCTGGGTAACGACAGTAAACCAGGCCTGATCAGCTGGTTAACGACAGTAAACTATTAAAAACGAGACTGAAGGATTTTCTCCGAGTTACTTGTGAGCACGGATCTGGATGATGGTGACTCCGGTCACCTTGTCGCCGCTCAGGATGGTGTGGAAAACCGGAGCAGGACCTCTCCACCGGGGCAGCAGGCTGGGGTGAACATTTAAAATCCCACTGCAACCAGAACCAGAACCAGGGTTATTTGTTTGATTATGTGACAGAATCTATAAATACAGTTAAACTTTACTCTGACTTAACCAAACCAAAGACTTTGATCTGACATTTAAAAATGAAACAATTTTGTTTTAAATGAGACTTTAAACAGCACAAACTATTTTTTATTCCCAATAAGTTTCCACTAATTCTAAACACCATGAAATAAAACTTCTCGTCCAGCTGGGAGCCTTCTCACACGGGTGGAGCTTAACGAATTTATACGTCGCCCTCTGCCTGCTGTGGATCGGATCGAGCGTCTGATAACGAAGGAAAAGCTCAGACGGATGTTTTCCATCGGAGGATGATCAGTAAACTGTTTGTTTACTTTAGTCAGATGTAAACATTATCTGCTCTGAGGTTTCTGACTGGGTCACCGGTTCTGATGGGACCTCTGGTGTAAGGTGTGAAGGCAAAGTGTTGAACTAAATGTTAACAAGAATAAAACCTCAGGTTAATGAAGCCGGATCAGAACCAGAACCGTCCTGGTATCCTGTGTGTTTAGCTTCCTCCTCAGGTGAAAACAGAAATGCTCACTATGGAAACATGTTGATAAGTCTCTGACGGAGTAAATGACCAAACGATACGACGACACCAACATCAAACTGTCCTTCAGCAACGTCAGGAGGCCAGCTGTGGACCCTCAGCTGGTTCTGCTCAGCAAACCTCCTCACAGGAACGTCTCCGTGGATCGTCACAACATCGAGGGTTTCCACCAGCCCTTCACTGGAGTTCCTGCACAACCACACAACAATTATTATTCAAAAACAAGAACCGGTGCATCAGCGGTTAGAGCTGCCGCCTCACAGCAAGAAGGTCACAGGTTCTCCTCCCACCTGGAGCCGTTCTGTGTGAGTTTACATGTTCTCCCCGTGCAAGCCTGGCTTTCTATAAACTAAACTGTCCCTGAGTGTGAGACGGTGAATGGTTGTCTCTGTGTGTCCCTGGGAAGGACAGACCTGTCCAGCTGTCCCCCTCCTCTCTCAGTGACTGCTGGACAGACGAAGGTAAACAAAACAAACAAACGGAGAAAAAGTTTAAACCGCTGAAAAGTTACAGTTTGTGACGCCATCAGAAAAATATCCAACTTCCTGCGACCCGTTTACCTGTAGAACTCCAAACAGAACCGGGTTTAGAGCTCCAAACGGGACCGGGTTTAGAGCTCCAAACAGAACCGGGTTTAGAGCTCCAAACAGAACCGGGTTCAGAGATGTCCACTCCGGGTCCGGGTCCTGGTACGGGAGGACCACCATCCTGCTGCTCCTCAGCCTGTTGATCTCAGTCCTTCAGATCAGGTGAGTCTCAGCAGAGAAACACCTGAAACCTGCAAGATGGTGGTCCTCCAGGACCAGGACCGGGACCGGGACCGGACTCCGCTGGTATAAATATTGTAGCGTTCCCTTGGCTAGCAAAACAGCAGACCAGACGAGTTGTCCTCACCAGCCGTTTATTGTAGAACAACACAAGGGAAGATACAGGTCCCAACTCTGGTTACAGGTAGTTTGTCACACCGTCGCAGCGCGCACCCCCGGCGGAACAGCCAGCCGAATCCCCCCAGTCGCGCGCGAGCGAGCCCCCTCCCACCCTCCTTTTCCAATAACACTTGTGGCAACACATAACATGCCTAACTTAAAGTGACAGTAACACCAGAAGTGCACAATAACCCTTTACGAATCGTTACAATATGATTAAAACCTCGGGTCGAACCGGTACCTGCTGTCTGTGAGGCGTCTCAGGGATTCCACAGCGAACTGATCGGTACCAAAGAACATGAGCCTCCACGGAGGTCTGGGTCTGGTTCTGGTTGAGGAATCCGGTTTGCAGCAGAACCAGTGTTTGTGGATCATCATGGTCCTTCTCCATGGTTCTGTCCGATAATTCAAGTATTGGAAATGACTGAGAGTCTTCAGGAAAACTCGCGGGTTCCTTCCGTTTGACCACATGACGATAAACGAGCTAAATCCGGAACACTTTCAGAACTGGACCAGATCCGTCCTGTCAGGACTGTCAACACACAGCTCCACCATGTTTTCACTCCACTTCCGGTTTCTTCTTGCTCTGCTTCCGGTGGTAGCAGGGTTCGCAGAGCAGCGCCCCCGTGTGGACAGGAGAAGTTACTTCCTGGTTCCGTCTTTACCAGAGCTAGAACCGGGACCGGGACCAGGACCAGAACCAGAACCAGAACCAGGACCGGGACCGGGACGAGAACGAGAACTAGAACCAGAACCAGGACCGGTACCGGGACCGGGATCTAACCCTAACTTTCCTCCACCTGTTAAAGAACCGGATGTTACTGAAGTGTTTGTCTGACATCTATATTCATCTTTTCCCTCTGGAATATTTTCACATCAACTTGAACTCTGAAAAAGAGACTCAGCTGAATGTGGTGTTTACACAAAACAATGACAAGATGTCTGAGTTTGGGAATTCTTTTAAATTATTTTAAATCTCTAAAACCTAAAAACATTGTCATTTATCTGTAAATCTTTGCTATTTTACCTTTCGTTTTACCTTGCTGCTTTGTGCTGTATTCTTGGTTCATTTTCCTTTTTCTTCTGTTGTTTGGAGCCATTTTATGTTTTAATCAAAATATTAGCAACTTTTATAACTTTTACGTAGTTCGTTTATTGTTGTTTTTATTGTTTATTTACAGCCCGACTGTACAAAGGTTATAATAAATTTGTTTTAAAAACACAAAAAACGTTTATACAGTAAAACATATGGGTGATAAACATTCTTCAAAAGAATGCTTATCCCCCGCCGAAAATTATTTTTTGACAGCAGATATTATTACGCATCAATAAAGACAACACTAACTTTTCCCATGTACCCTGAATGCAGCACCAATAGTACCCAGTGGGCGTGGTTTCAGTTTCCCACGAACTTCCGGGGAAAACAGGTGAGTTTGTATCGCCGCCATGTGTCCAATAACCTGAGGAAAAAACACGTCGGTTTGGTGTGAAAACATGTCGGAGCTCCGGAGGAGGAGGAGGAGGAGGAGGAAGATGGTTTAAGACAGAAGTCGGTTGGGTTTTTCCCGCTCCTGTGTTTGGTTTAAGCTAGCTGCTAACATGTGTTAGCAGGTTCGAGTCCAGTCAGAACCCGAGCCTGTCCCAGTTTGTCTCTTTCCTGGTTCAGTTGGAGTGTTTCTGCTGCGAACATTTCCTGTGTTCCACAATAATCGGTCCGGGTGTTCCTGCGGTCCGCTCAGATCGGTTCTGCTGCTTTTTATTCCGTCAGGATCAAGATGGGGACCACCAGCCTGGACAGGATCAAGGTTCTGCAGAGGAACCCGGCTAACATCAGAAACCTCTGCATCCTGGCCCACGTTGATCACGGTGAGGACCGGGCCCAGCAGAACCCGCGCGTGCTCAGACAGGTTTAATGACTCGGTTCTAACACCTGGGTCACGTGCAGGTTCCCAAATGATCATTTAGTCCCAGAGTCTCAGAACCCAGACCCTTGGAGGTCAGGGTCCTGAACCTGCGGAGGTCAGGGACCTGGACCCCCGGAGGTCAGGGGCCTGGACCCGCAGAGATCAGGGGCCTGGACCCCCGGAGGTCACGGACCCGGACCCGGACATGATTTTTCAAACTGAATGTGTTTTCAGGGAAAACCACGTTGGCCGACTGCCTGGTGGCGAGTAACGGGATCATATCGAGCCGGCTGGCTGGGAAGGTAAGTGACCGGTTCCGTGTGGTTCTGTGTGGTTCTGCTCAGTGCTGTGTCCTGTCTTCATGTTCCAGCTGAGGTTCCGTGTGGTTCTGCTCAGTGCTGTGTCCTGTCTTCATGTTCCAGCTCAGGTACCTGGACAGCAGAGAGGACGAACAGGTCCGAGGGATCACCATGAAGTCCAGCGCCATCTCTCTGCACTTCAGCGCCGGTACCGATCCACCTCACAGCTGTCACCGTCCGGCCTGACCGACAGAAACAGAAACAGTCCTACTTAAAAAAAGCAAACAGTTATGTCAGTGTCTTACCTGCGGTAGACGGGTGTCAGTTTGGAGAATCAGGGAGAACTAGTTTGAGCTGGTCAGAAAGAGGCTGAGGGTCTAACGGTCTGCCAGGCCTGGAGGAGCACCATGTTTCATGAGGTGTTTGTTCTCCGTGTGCTCCTCAGGTGATCAGGACTATCTGATAAATCTGATCGACTCTCCGGGTCACGTCGACTTCTCCTCAGAGGTTTCCACAGCGGTGCGTCTGTGTGACGGAGCTGTTGTTGTTGTTGACGCTGTGGAAGGAGTCTGTCCTCAGGTAAACACCACCTGTTCACCGGAATGTCCGACTCGTCTGCTCTTCATGGAACAGTTCCTGGTTTCCTCAGCAGCAGAGTTGAATTCAGAGTTCAGGAGGAAGATCCATCTCAGTAAACGGGTTCTGTGTCTCCAGACGCAGGTGGTTCTCCGTCAGGCGTGGCTGGAGAACATCAAACCGGTTCTCGTCATCAATAAGATCGACAGACTCATCATGGAGCTGAAGCTCACCTCTCTGGAAGCTTACATCCACCTGCAGAAGATCCTGGAACAAGTAAGGGTTCCACCAGGTGCTGAACACCAGGTCCCAGGTACCAGGTTCCTCCTGGTCCCAGGAACCAGGTTCTGTCTGGTCCCAAAAACCTGGTTCCGCCTGGTCCCAGGAACCAGGTCCCAAGCACCTGGTCCCAGATACCTGGTTCTGCCTGGTCCCAGGAACCTGGTCCCAGATACCTGGTTCTGCCTGGTCCCAGGAACCTGGTTCCGCCTGGTGCCGAACACCGTGTCCCAGGTTAGAAAGACTGCTGACCTGTTTCCGTTCTCCTGCAGGTGAACGCAGTGACAGGAAGTTTGTTCACGTCCAAAGTTCTGGAGGAGCGAGCGGAGAAGGAGAAGGAGGAGGAAGAGGAGGAGGAGGAAGAGGAGGAGGAGGAGGAGGTCTCGGGTGAAAATCAGGTTTATGATTGGAGCGCCGGGCTGGAGGAGGTCGATGACTCCCACCTCTACTTTTCTCCTGACCAGGGGAACGTGGTGTTTGCCAGCGCCATCGATGGATGGGGGTTCAGGTAAACCTGCTTCCTGCGGCGGGCGACAAGCATTCCTCCAAAGAATGATGGGCTTTGAATCCATAAACGAGCTGAATCCTTGTTGTTGTTGTGCTCTGTCAGCTTTCAGGCCGAACGTCTCTCTGTAACTCCAGAATGAGACCAATGATGTTTTATTCTTCTTTTCCAGCATCCAGCAGTTTGCAGAGCTCTACAGTCGCAGGATGGGGATAAAAACTGAGGTTCTGCTGAAAACCTTGTGGGGAGATTTCCATCTGAACGTCAAAGCAAAGAGGATCATGAAAGGAGCTCAGGTACCGGTACAGGAACCAGAGGAAGAGGCTCGTTTGGATCCACCTGCATGAGTTTAAAATCCAAGAACCTGAAGTCCCAAAGGATCATTGGCTCAGATTTCCTGATAAATTCTTTCACACTTTTATAAAAATGTTCCAGCAGTTCGAGACGTGTTTATTTATCAAACGTAAAGAGAGTTTCCTGGTTGCTCCTGCAGGTCAAAGGAAAGAAACCTCTGTTTGTGCAGCTCGTCCTCGATAACATCTGGAGTTTATACGATGCAGTTGTTGTCAGAAGGTACGTTCTAACTTACTCAGCGGTTCCAACATCTGTGGGAACCTCAGTGAGGTTCCTGTTGGTTTTGGTTCCGTATTACCAGATCTAATAAGGCAGGGCTGTGTTCTGCCATCACGTTCCTGAAAGTTCTGCTTCCTTTTACTGTCAACAGAGACAAGGAGAAGGTGGAGAAGGTGGTGACATCACTGGGGTTAAAGGTCATGGCCAGGGACCTGCGTCACTCTGACCCCAAAGTGCTCCTGTCTGCTATCTGCAGCCAGTGGTTACCGGTGTCTCAGGCTGTCCTCGGTATCCTTTGACTCTTAGAAATCCTGAGTGGTTCTCCGGATCTTTAACTGTCTTCAGTTTTCTTTGACCCCAGCTGCAGCCATGGTCTGCAGGAAGCTTCCCAGTCCTTTAGACGTGTCCTCCGAGCGGGTGGAGAAACTGATGAGTGTTGGAGCCAGAAGGTTCGAGTCACTCCCTGAGCAGACCCGGAACCTGAAACCAGGTAAACAGGTACACTGGAGGAACCGAAGACAGAAGCAGGTTTGACGTTGTTTTTCCTCCTCTGGTGTTTCTTCAGCGTTCCTTCAGTGTTCCAGCGATGAAGACGCTCCTGTCATCGTCTTTGTGTCGAAGATGTTTGCTGTGGACTCCAAGGCTCTCCCCCAGTTCAGACAGAGGTACACCTGGTTCCACTGATCAGAACCACAGATCTGCAGCTTTTATTCTCTGAGCTGAGTTAAGGTTTTAACTTCAGCCAGCTTGAGTTGAGGTTCATTAAAGATGCTGTTGAAACCAGATGTTTCCAGCTGTATAAAAACAGGAAATCAGATAAACGTTTCCTGTTCTGTAACTTCCTGATGTCTTCAGATGTTGCTTCATTATTTCCACATAATGTTCTTTCCTCATCATTCAGTCAAGTTCTCCCTGCAGCAAAAACATGATGCTGCCGCCCCTGTGCTTCACAGTTGGATGGTTCAGGCTTTTGCCTTTTCCTCCAAATGTAACGATGGTCATTCTGGTCAAACACTTCAGTTTTAGTCTCATCAGACTCCGGGACATGTCTCCAAACAGGAAGCTTTTTGTCCCTGTGTTAATAATCTGCAGCAGCAGCAGCTGTAGCAGCAGTAGCAGCAGCAGCAGCAGCAGCAGCAGCAGCAGCAGCAGCAGTAGCAGTAGCAGCAGCAGCAGCAGCAGTAGCAGCAGCAGCAGCTGTAGCAGCAGTAGCAGCATCTGTAGCAGCAGTAGCAGCAGCAGCTGTAGCAGCAGCAGCAGTAGCAGCAGCTGATGGGACCTTTGTGTTTTAGGCCTCTGAACCTGGAGGAGATCGCTCAGCGCCGGGAGCTGGCCCGGCAGAGACACGCTGAGAGGATGGCCTCTGATCGGACCGGGACAGAGCTCACCTGCTCAGAACCAGCTGCTGGACTCGGCTCAGGTGAGAGTCCGATTACCTGTGGTCTCCTGTGTGTGTGTGTGTGTGTGTGTGTGTGTGTGTGTGTGTGTTTTCAGCTGGACTCCCTCTCATATCATTTCTTCTTCTTTCAGCTCAGATGGAAACTTTGACACTTAAAGACTTGAGAGCGGAGGAGGAAGAGGAGCAGAAGGAGGTCTTCATTGCCTTTGCTCGGGTCTACAGTGGAATGGTGAAGAAGGGTCAGAGGTTGTTTGTCCTGGGACCGAAGTACGACCCCTCCCAGGGCCTGCGCTCGGTAAACACACTGATGTAACTTCATGGTTTAGCTCCTCAGACCTCC
>NW_023665900.1:8250-9705 GCF_001649575.2 Kryptolebias marmoratus | reverse complement strand
AACTGTCATTGCCTTTTTACTGTTTGTAGGTGTTGTGGACATACAGTGGGAAGAAACCAGAAACTTTAGGGTCCAACACTAAACTTTACAAGTGGATTCCACAGAATGACCTGCTGGGTGAGTTAAGTTAAGCATCTACCAAAGTTAAATATGGACAGATGGCCAAGTACCAGAAAAGAAACATTTGCTAACCTGCAATATATTACCTGAAAATTCTACTCTATTTAAAACAAACAGATATGCTAAAGTGCCATTGTTTCAAAAGTACTCTTACTCCTAATTAGGAAAATAAAATTTAAAAAAACTTCTATTCAAACATTTTGTTTAGTTTGCTTAGCTTTTTCATTTGTAAAACAAATCACAAATATTTAATATCTTTTGCTCACATCAGGTCACCCTAAAGCGAGAGCTTTTATCACTCATGGTGGTGCAAACGGCGTTTTTGAAGCCATCTACCACGGTGTTCCCATGGTGGGAATCCCAACGTTTGCTGACCAGCCAGACAACATGGCACGCATAAAGGCCAAAGGAGCTGCAGCTATTGTGAGCTTAAACTTCATGACAGCTGAGGACCTCAGAGATGCAATCAACACGGTCATCAATGACAAATCGTAAGTTCGGTCACTTTATTAGGTACCAGGTTGGACCCCTCTGCCTTCAGCACTGCCCTATTTCTTCATGGAGTAGATTCAACCAGATGTTGGAAACATCTGAAAGGTTTAAAACTACTAAATTATTTATTTGTGTTCTTGATCAAATCAATAAAAAATTCAGATGTGTGGGCAAAAGCAGTGTAATGATGAGATTACAACAGTTTAAACAGCAGAAAAAAAGACCACAGAATTTTGTTTTTGTTTTGTTTTGAAGATTTGAGCAGTCAGTATCCTTATGAGACCATCTACTATTTACTGATCCCATGGTGGGAATCCCAACAGCTGCTGAACAGCTGAACAACATGATACATATAAAGGCCAAAAGAGCTGCAGCTAATGTTGGCTTTATCTTCATAACAAATGAGGACCTTAGAAATGTAATCAACACTGTCATTAGTGACAAATCCTAAGTCCTTTTACATATTTGCAGCAAGGACTCAGCAATTATTGCTTTATGGTTCAGGGTGTAGCTCAAATTACTACAGGTGTAACATGGATTTAGTGCTACAATTTATGATTTGTTGTTACAACTTTATTACTTCTTTATTGGGAATCCCTCCTGTCCACACATGCAGAAAGTTGTAGTAGAAATTGTGTTTTTGTTTATTTGTATTAATCTTTGTATTGTTTATTTGTGAGACCTGTAACAGCCTTGGAATTTACAGGTGCTGGTCATAAAATTAGAATATCATGAAAAAGTAGATTGATTTCAGTAATTCCATTTAAAAAGTGAAACTTGTATATTATATTCATACATTACATACAAACTCATATATTTCAAATGTTTATTTCGTTTAATTTT
>NW_023665900.1:0-7219 GCF_001649575.2 Kryptolebias marmoratus | reverse complement strand
TCATTTGTTGTCATTTGTAATCATCAAAATTAAACGAAATAAACATTTGAAATATATCAGTTTGTATGTAATGTATGAATATAATATACAAGTTTCACTTTTTAAATGGAATTACTGAAATCAATCTACTTTTTCATGATATTCTAAATTTATGACCAGCACCTGTAATGGTGAATATATATTTTGTCTATTTTATTTTGTTTCAAAACAACACAAAAACACAGGCTCCACTGGCTAGTAGAACTTAAAGAGAACTGAACTAAGTAAGCTCTTTCAGCTGCTCCCTTCTTCAGGGGTTGTCCCAGAAAGCAAACTTGCACAAACGATTTTATACCCTTCCTGCAGCAATTGGGCTCGAACCTGCAACCTCAGGATTACAAGGCTGTGGTGGTTTGGTGGTCAGTGCCGCAGTCGCTAAAAGAACATCTTTAATGTGTATTCTAACCGATGCCCCCTGGTGGTCTCAACTCTTTAAAACCTGAAAATGAGCATGTTGATTCTGTTTTTTAGACAAAATGGGTGTTTTTGTTGTTGCTTTTGTTTTTTCAAGGAAGTTGAGAGTCTACGTGGGGATAAGTTGTGTTATAATAACAAGGAAGTGAGGGGAGGGGGGACATTTTCAAAATGTAATGAACAGCACATATGATGTACATTGAAAATGGAAAAATATTCATTTTTAAAAACTTATTTCTTAGAAAAATACAAAAACACAGTCTAAGTCATTGGCACAAATTGTAAGATTAATAATATATTCATAGCTTTTTTATATAACTTCTCATTTTTACTTTTACATTCACAGCTACAAAGAAAACGCCATGCGCCTGTCCAGAATCCACCACGACAGACCCATGAGTCCTCTGGATGAGGCGGTTTTCTGGATCGAGTTCACCATGAGAAACAAAGGAGCAAAGCACCTGAGGGTCCAGGCCCACGAGCTCACCTGGTACCAGTACCACAGCCTGGATGCCCTGACCTTCATCCTCACCATAGTCCTGCTTCTCACGTTCATCTTCATCAAGACGTGCAGTTTCTGTTTCCAGAGGTGCTGTGGCAGAAAAAAGACAAAGACAAAGGCTGAATAACAGACTGAGCTCAGATTTACTGCAGGTGGCTAATGAATGGATAAAACAATTATTGTATTATGGGACCAGTAAAGTCTACACCTTGAAGTTTACTTTCATTATTGTGAATATCTCTATTGTTTTCTCATTTAAAAACAACTTCAGTTGCAAACAAGGATTTTGTTCGTTCGTGTTAGTTTTTAAATCAAAAGGGGCCAGGACTTTTGCTATATAATAAACTGGACAGTATTATGTGAATTTCTCTACTGAGAGGCAAATAAAGAGCTATTCCAATAATTTTGACATCATCACCAATTTATTACATTGTCACATTTTTCAGATGGAACTAATCTTAGTCTTATTAGATTTCTTTGCATACTCCTAACTGTACAAGTGATCTATTTAAAAAAATATGAAATTAATAAACAAAATGGACAATAAAAGTGATCAGTTTGGACTATTTGGCCTTTTTCCATGATTTGTACACAGGCTTGTATCTAATTACAAAGCACAGCTATGATATCAGGTGTGCAGACGTGGTTATAAACCAAAGATTTAATTTAAATTTGCAAATGTAAGGCCAAAGATTACTATAAACTATAAAAATTATTATAAAACAAGCAGAGTAAAAGCCAAAACATCCTTTCGAGGAATTCTAATCTAACTGTGGTTCTATTACTATTGCAAATATTACTACCAATACTACTATTAAAAATGCTGCCAGCAACAATCTTCAAGTATTTAATGATGATTCTTCATCTTCTTTTGGCTGTTCCCTAATCAGGGGTTGCCACAGCGAGTCATCCATCTAGCTCTGTTTTTTGCCGTAACTCCAACTACCTCCATATCCTCGCCAACTGCATCCATATATCTCCTCTTTGGCCGCCTTCTTTGTCTTTTTCTGGCAGCTGCATCTCTAACATCCTTCTACCAATATCCTCACTGTCCCTTCTCTGCACATGTCTAAACCATCTCAGTCTGGCCTCTCTTTGTCTCACAGTCATAGTCATTCAGCCTGTGCTGTACCTCTGATGATCTCATTCCTAACCTGATCCATTTTCTATCTCATCATTACCAAGGAAAATCTCAACATCTTCATCTCTGCCACTTCCAGTTCTGTCTCCAGTTTTTTTGTCAGTGCCCTGGTTTCCCTTTTCGAGGCAAGGTACATTGATTCTTCTGCTTTTTATCCATCAAGGTTTTTGAATCGCTCTTTGTCTGACCCCTCACTTGAGACTAGTTTTTTGTGGGAGACCCTACCAGGGCAAATGCCCCAGATAACATAGCCCCCAGGGTCACTGGGGTGCTCAAACTCCTCCATCAATTTAAGATGGCTATTCTATAGAGGTGCATGCACTTTGGTGTTTCCCTATAATCTTTTCTCTGTCCAGCTGACACACTAAGTACCTTCCTACATGTCTCGCTCATCATTTTTGCTGTAGTAGCCCAGTCATCTGGAAGCTCTTTCTTACCACCCAAAGCCTTTAGCAGTTCCTCTATAACCCCCTTATAACATTCTTCCTTCCTCAATTTTGACCATTTGGTCCTCTTCTCAGCCTCTACTCTTTTTCCCTTCTTCATCCTCCACACCATCATATGACACTGTCTGGGCACGGTCCCCCTGCCAACCTTACTATCCACAATCTACCTCAGCTTACCTCTTTTACAAAGACTGTAGTCTACCTGCATACTCCTGCTTCCACTCTCATAGGTCACCATATGTTCCTCCATTTTTTGGAAATAGGTGTTTACTACAGCCTTTTCCATTCTCTTGACATCATCCACTATCATCTGTCCTTCCTGGTTTCTTTCCTCTACACCAAACCTACCCATCACTTCCTCTCTCCTCACTGAGAAGACTCTCTGTCACTTCGTCTAGATTCTTACAGAGTTCTTTTTCTCCTCTAGCTGACAGTCAACCTGTGGATCATAACTGCTGACATTATTCAACATCAGATCTTCTTTTTTTACATTCTGACACATCACCCTATCTGACCTTTCCTTTTTTACTACATTCATGCAAACTCATTCTTTAGGACCACCCTACTCAATTTCTCTTCGTATCCTCACCATGGTGAAACAACCCTGTCCCGATGCTGTGAGCCTTGCCGACCTTTTACTCGGTCTCTTGCACACATAACACATCTACCTTCCTCCTCTACAAAATGTCAGCAGGCTCTTTACCTCTGCCTGCCATTGTTCCTACGTTTAGAGTTGCTACCCTAAGTTCTACACTCTTGACTTTATTTCGTTTCCCTCTGTCTCCTGGCACATTTCCCTCTTTGTGATCTTTGACTAACAATAGAACAATTTCAGCTAGCACCCTGTTTGCCAACGGTACCAGTATGGTGTTGTTTGGACAACCTTGCATGTTTGTTTTCGAAAATGTGCTTCACACCAGATGCCCTTCCTGACACTACCCTCACCAGTTACCCAAGCTTGGGATTGGCACAAAAGATACACTGATTTCTGCTCCCTAATGGCTGGATTAATCTCCAAGTACTTTATAAATTAGTGTCTACAATTTAAAATGTTTTGTTTTGAGCTGCTTCATTTTACTTCTTCAAACTGACAGCAGGATACTGAGGAAACTTTTTTTTTAGTTAAAGAATTTCTTGTACAAGTTACAGATTTGCCTTTTACACAAAAAATATGCAACCAGTACCTTTCACCTCTAAAGCAGCTCTCCGATATCTTATGTCATACAGTACAAAGAAGACTGAGTCAGAGTTCACTGAGTTAATAAGTGTCTGTAAGGTGCACGTATTTAAAAGGCTGCAGATTTTTTGCAGACAAACAGCCACCATGGAGCTGCGTCTCTCCATCTGCGTCCTGCTGGTACTTTGTGTAACGGGGAGTGTAAATGGAGGAAGGATTTTGGTGTGGTACACTGAGGCCAGCCACTGGATTAACATGAAGCCAATGCTGGAGACGCTGGTCGACAGAGGACACCAGGTGACGGTCCTGGTCCCGAGCTCCTCCATGTTCATGAACAGCAGTGAACCTTCTCGCTTTCAGTATGAACCTTTCAACGTCTCTCTCCCTGTAGAGTTTATAGAACAGCTTGTTGAAGAGTTCCTTCACTTTTCTCTTTATGAGATGGACTACCTGAATATCTTTCAAATTCATAGCAGATTGATTAAATTACTCAAAAAAACAACAAATTTTAGTCTTACAATTTTGGATGGCGTAGTGAAATCAGAAACCATCATGAAGAAGTTGAAGGAAGGAAACTATGACTTGATCCTGGCTGATCCCATTTATCCTGGGAGTGAATTAATTGCAGACATTCTGGGGATCCCTCTGGTCTTTTCCTTGCGCTTTTCCATAGTTAATAACTGGGAAAGACTGTGTGGTCAGATACCTGCTCCACCTTCCTTTGTCCCAGCTTCTGTGAGCAAACTGACCGACAAGATGGATTTCTCAGAGAGAGTGTTTAACTTTATCTTCTACGCTCTGCAAGACACTGTGTTAGATTATTCTATGTGGAAATATGTTGATAAATATTATTCTGAGGTCAGAGGTGAGAAACTCAACACAAATCCCACATTAACAAACCATTTGTGGATCAAAATAAATTCAATTATTGTTTAAATTTCTTTTCTTTTACTGAAACAGGAACCCCCACCAGTGCCTGTAAAATGATGGGTAATGCAGACATCTGGCTGATGAGAACATACTGGGATTTTGATTTCCCTCGTCCATTCCTTCCCAACTTTAAACTTATTGGTGGGATTCACTGCAGACCTGCAAAATCTTTACCAAAGGTGGGGTTTTCTTCACTACTATCTCATTTTGTCTTTAGAAGATTCCAGATGTAAACAAAAAAAAAAGACAGCAAATGAAAATGTTAAGCAAAGAAGAAACAACTAGCTGGCTCAATGGCTTTTGAAATTATTTTGTTCTTGCAGGACATGGAAGAATTCGTCCAAACCTCTGGAGATGATGGCATTGTGATCTTCTCTTTGGGATCCATGCTCAAAAACATGAGCACAGAGAGGGCAAATATAATAGCTTCAGCTCTCGCTCAGATTCCACAAAAGGTAAGGAAAATTTACAAAATAGTAGCTCAAATCAATTCAAATATTCTCAAAGTCACATTTCATGGATTTACTATAGGATAGTCAACTTCAGACTGTAAAATTAGACTGATATACAGATTTAATATTAAATTTCCACAGATTATTTAGTTAAATAGATTACAAAAAAACTACATTGGTGAATCTATAGAATCTAATCTAATCTATTTTACTGAAAGATTGATTTTATTTTTTATTTAACCATTTACGATGGTTCAAAAAACTCTCAGAACTGTCATTGCCTTTTTACTGTTTGTAGGTGTTGTGGACATACAGTGGGAAGAAACCAGAAACTTTAGGGTCCAACACTAAACTTTACAAGTGGATTCCACAGAATGACCTGCTGGGTGAGTTAAGTTAAGCATCTACCAAAGTTAAATATGGACAGATGGCCAAGCATCAGAAAAGAAACATTTGCTAACCTGCAATATATTACCTGAAAATTCTACTCTATTTAAAACAAACAGATATGCTAAAGTGCCATTGTTTCAAAAGTACTCTTACTCCTAATTAGGAAAATAAAATTTAAAAAAACTTCTATTCAAACATTTTGTTTAGTTTGCTTAGCTTTTTCATTTGTAAAACAAATCACAAATATTTAATATCTTTTGCTCACATCAGGTCACCCTAAAGCGAGAGCTTTTATCACTCATGGTGGTGCAAACGGCGTTTATGAGGCCATCTACCACGGTGTTCCCATGGTGGGAATCCCAACGTTTGCTGACCAGCCAGACAACATGGCACACATGAAGGCCAAAGGAGCTGCAGCTATTGTGAGCCTAAACTTCATGACAGCTGAGGACCTCAGAGATGCAATCAACACGGTCATCAACGACAAATCGTAAGTTCTGTCACTTTATTAGGTACCAGGTTGGACCCCTCTGCCTTCAGCACTGCCCTATTTCTTCATTGAATAGATTCAACCAGATGTTGGAAACAAGAGATTCTGGTCCATATTGACATGTTAGAATCACACAGTTACTGCAGATTTATCAGCTGCGCGTCCATGATGTGAATCTCCTGCTCCATCACATCCCAAAGCTGCTCAACTGGATTGAGATCTGGTGGCTGTGGAGACTATTGGAGTTCAGTGAATCCAGACCCATCAGATCAGGCAACAGATTTCCAACATAGATGCTCACGTCTCAAATCAAGACTCTGTTGGTCTCTGATCTATTAACAACACTCTATAAACACTGAATTGTTACAGAAGTTCAGGCAAACCCAATTATAATTTTTAAACTGCCTTTCTTTTTCACTAGATACAGCAGGTGCTCTGGTTAAGTACATGTAACTCATTGCATGTGGAGCCACAACATTGGTCCGTTTCTCTTACATCAGTGCAATGTTGACTGGACCAACTTATGACCAATCAGTGGAGTGAACAGAGCCTGAAATTCATACAGTTCTCTGCATTGTACAAACACGCACAAACTTATTTCCACCCTGGCACTCATCACTTTGATGGGGGGGGGGGGTATTTTTAACTAAGACCCTGATTAGTGATCAATTAGGCTAACGATAACTACAGGTTTTCTGATTGCTGTTTCAATTTTTTCTGCAGTATTTTACTACTATAAAAATAATTAGATCAAAAAATATTGTTTGCAGTTCCAATGGGTAAATTTTAATTATTTTGTTGTCGGTAGTGACCTTATACTTAGAAATTCTTTCTTTTTCTGAAGTTTAAAGTGGATGTGTTGTGTGTTGATGATAAAGAGGACATAGGTAAAATACATATTTATAGAATGTTTTAGAAAAGCAAAACATTTGATGTGCCTTTAATTGAGCTGTATTACTTTTAAAATAAACGTTACAACAAAAAAAATGCATATTCCCCTGGAAGCTCCTACTAATTATAATTCTAAAAATCTTTACTAATAACAAAATACTCTACATTTTTTATATTACTCCGCTGATTTTTCTTTTTTTTTGGTTCACAGCTACAAAGAAAACGTTATGCGCCTGTCCAGAATCCACCACAACAGACCCATGAGTCCTCTGGATGAGGCGGTTTTCTGGATCGAGTTCACCATGAGAAACAAAGGAGCAAAGCACCTGAGGGTCCAGGCCCACGAG
>NW_023665899.1:8742-9774 GCF_001649575.2 Kryptolebias marmoratus | reverse complement strand
GTTCTCAGGACTGTTTATCTGGGCTTAAGTTCTAATGACGGGTCCTGTTCTGAGTCTGAACCGATCCTCCGATACGCAGCTTCAGAACTCAGAACCATGGTTTTTAATCCTTTTGTTCCTCTGTCAGTGATTGTGTTCTGGTGTCCCTTTGTTCCTCCAGAACTCCCACAGCAACACCTTTTGAAGAAGGATGAGGTTCTGATGGACCAGGAGGAAGCAGAACCTCCTCACATCAGAAACATCCAGGTGGAATTCTGGAGCAGGCAGGAAGTCGAGCGTTTTCTACTGAAGAATGACTCTGGTTCCTTTCTGGTGCCACAGTCCAGATGTGAAGACTCATCTGGACTTTGGGAGAAGAGCAGGGTCCAGTTCCAGGAAGAGACGGCTGGTCAGCGTGGACCGGTCCAGAAGAACGTCCACGCAGCAGGTCTGACACACGGTGACGGTCCGAATGAACACATGAGCCGACGTTCGTTTAAAACCCGACTTCCTGTTCTCGTGATTCAGCGCTCTGCCGTTCTTCAGTTTGTTCTCAGAGGTCCTCAAATGTTCTCCAGCTGGGACTTACAGGGAACCAGAGGTGCATCCATCAGCTCCCTGAAGCCCAGCTGGAATCTGGAACTCTACGTTTCTTAGAATCTAAGCTGACAGGAACAGGCTCTTATTGTGACGATAATCTGTAGGCTTTATTTTGAAACCTCTTCCTGTTAGACTCTGAATATTAAATCCGGTAGAGGATTTTATTCAGTCCTCCTTAATTTAAAGGTTCTAATCAGGACAAGGTTGTTCAAATCCTTCAGGCCCTTAAGGGACGGCCATGATGGAATAATAATATTACAGAAGAACCTGTTGAAGATCTGCTGAGTCACTGGATCTTCTGTGAGTCAGCATTCTGTCAGAGGCTTGACTTTTACCACTCGCTACGTCCAAGTCCTGTCTGTGGGGACATGTCTGGATGTCTGTGGGGACATGTTTGGATGTCTGTGGGGACATGTCTGGTTGTCTTTGGGGACATGTCTGGTTGTCTGTGGG
>NW_023665899.1:0-5085 GCF_001649575.2 Kryptolebias marmoratus | reverse complement strand
GAAGGAAGGAAGGAATGAAGGAATGAACAAATGAATGAATGAATAAAGGAATGAATGGATGGATGAACGAATGAATGAATGAATGAATGAATGAATGAATGAATGAATGAATGAATGAATGAATGGTAGTTTTCATCAGGGCAGAATAATAATCTGCTTCTGGCTCACTTTGTTTTTCTCAGACCCCTCGCAGCGACGGGACGCTGAGGAGGACCCGGTTCTGATCAACCAGCAGCTCTGGGACTGGGACAGGAAGTCCAGTTTGGACCAGACGGATCGGGAAGAACCAGAACCTCCACAGATTAAAGAGGAAGAGGAGGAAGTGTGCAGCAGTCAGGATGAGGAGCAGCTGCTTCTGAAGCAGGAAGCTGAGATTTTGACGGTAACTGTGAATTATGAGGAGAGTGACAGCAGCGGATCAGAACCAACCAGCACCGGGCTCTTCTCTGCTTCGTCTCCTTTAAAA
This sequence comes from Kryptolebias marmoratus, assembly GCF_001649575.2. Taxonomy (NCBI): domain Eukaryota; kingdom Metazoa; phylum Chordata; class Actinopteri; order Cyprinodontiformes; family Rivulidae; genus Kryptolebias; species Kryptolebias marmoratus. The sequence continues at coordinate 4,619 of NW_023665899.1, read as the reverse complement.
GAAGAACCAGAAGAAACCAAACCGTATGTTTGCAACACTTGTGGAAAAGTCTTCTTGGAGTTGTCGTTGCTGAATTTTCACCAAAACACTCACGGAGCAGAGAGACCGTTCTCCTGTGGAACCTGCCTGAAAGGTTTCCGGCGGCGCGACAGCTTGATGCGTCACATGATCACCCACACGGGGGAGAGACCCTACTCCTGCCAGATCTGCGGGGACAGGTTTGGACTGAACAGCCATTTGTTGCGTCACATGAGAACTCACACGGGTGAGAAACCGTTTTCCTGCAACATTTGTCATAAAAGTTTCAGTCAGAGCAACAGTGTGACGGATCACATGAGGACCCACACGGGCGAGAAGCCATACGGCTGTGGCGAGTGTGGGAAGCGCTTTGTTCAGAGGGGGGCTCTAACCGTTCACATGAGGACTCACACCGGAGAGAAGCCGTACTCCTGCAACCTGTGTGGGAAGAGTTTCAGGTCCAGCACCAGCCTGCTGCATCACATCAGAACTCACACGGGGGAAAAACCGTACTCCTGTAAAATGTGTGGGAAAAGATTCAGTCAGAACAGCAACCTGATGACTCACATGAGGAGCGCCCACAGGCCAGACGTCCTGGACCCTGAGGGAGTTTCTCCTCCAGCCCCACTCTGAGTGAAAGGAAGAAAACCTGAAACCTGAAGATTCTCCTTCGTTTCAGTGAACACCATCTGTCTGAGAGGCTTTCTTCACAGAAACTGGGACCAGTTTGATGACAGATGGACTCACCTCGGCTGCAGGCAGGAGGCACAACACCTCCAGTCTGAGTCTTCACAGCCGTTCAACAGAACTCTGTTTATAACCTTATTGGCTTCACACAGTTCAAACAAATTCAGCTGTTATTTCTAAGCCCTAATGGCTGCCTGGCCCCTTCCTGCAGGAATATTATTTCAGACAGTAACTGTAGAATATGAACCTGACGGTGGTGGAAAGGTTCATTAAATAACCTTTGCATGAACCGCTGTGACATTTCTAAGACTGGAGATGTTTTCAGTTGGCAGGGATCCATTTTGTCCTGTTAGCTCTCCAACCCAGTGTACATATCCTGTGGTTTTATTCTTCTGTGGCAACATTTATGTGTTTTATCAGGGAAAAGCTCTGATGGCAGGAAAGCTGCGCCTCAGAGCAGCTGAGACAGCAGTTCAGGTTTTATAAACCCTCACCCCAGAAATGTCCCAACGTCCCTGGACGTCAGAGACGATGTGAACTACAGCTCCTCCTCATGTTGCCTGGATTTATTTACTCTTTTAGTTCTTCATCTGTCAGAAAGGAGTGGAGAAAAGGAATGCTTTTAGTTTAGAACAGAATCACTGAGAAGCTGGTTTGTCTTGTGAATCTCCAGCTTAAAGCCGACTTCTGGAAGAAAGATGCAGACGTGGTAAAAAGTCTGCAAAATAAAATCTTGATCCAATCTTTATGTTTTTCCTCTGAATTCTGGATTTATTCTCAGCAGTCTGTTGAACTGAACCAGTTCTTAAAACTAAATAAAGATGCATACAGACGCGCGAAGAACTTCAGGAGAACCTTTACCTTTTGATTCAGATTTCTCTGAACTGTGTGTTTTAGGGTGTGGGGTCCTGTTTAAATAAAGTTTGTTGAAGGTGTCTGACAGCAGGAGCATTTCTTTCAGTATAAATAATTCTGGAGTGTTGATTGGTTTGGAGAACTTCCTGTTGGTGATGATGTCATGGCGTGGAGCTGGTCTGGAGCCAACATGTTTACCTGTGAGAACAGAACCGCTCAGTTTAGGAGCTGATGAGCACATCTGTTCCAGCTGCAGAGACGGCTGGGCGTGTCTTCCACAGAGGACGACCTGCTTCTGTCCTGGCCCCGGAGGACGATCCTGTCCTGTCCTGTTCTGTTCCCGGAGGACGATCCTGTCCTGTCCCCTTCTGTCCTGGTCCCGGAGGACGATCCTGTCCTGTCCCCTTCTGTCCTGGTCCCGGAGGACGATCCTGTCCTGTCCCCTTCTGTCCTGGTCCCGGAGGACGATCCTGTCCTGTCCCCTTCTGTCCTGGTCCCGGAGGACGATCCTGTCCTGTCCCCTTCTGTCCTGGCCCCGGAGGACGATCCTGTCCTGTCCTGTCCTGGTCCCGGAGGACGATCCTGTCCTGTCCCCTTCTGTCTTGGTCCAGGAGGACGATCCTGTCCTGGCTCTAACAGACTGTGAGTCCCTCTAGTGGATGTTGTGGAGTATTGTGTTGTCTTTGCTCTGCAGGTTTTTGGACAGAGTTTTGCTGTTTCCTGTCACTGTGGGCTGCAGAGTGTCGTTGTACTGCAGAGGTACTGTAGTAGTTCTGTAGTAGTACTACTGCAGTGGTACACAGCAGGAGACCCTGGTGTTGATCTGGTTCTCGTTCTCTTTAGTTCTTTGTTGAGTTCCTGTGGTTCCTGGAGCAGAATGAAAAACCCTCTGGAGGTTTTCCTGAGAACAGTCAGGGAAACTATCCTCAGGTGGTTCTTCACAGCTGAGTCCTTCAGGAGGACAAGAACCTTCCAGATGATTTTCTCTGATCTGAGAACTTCAGGGTTTCTCGTGTTCTGGAGCAGTTTTATCAGTCAAATATTTGTGTAACATCAGATCCAGGTAAAATTCATCCAACTTCACCAGTCAGAGAAGATGCATCTTTGTTGTCAGACAGGATAAGAAAATGAGATTACCTGTTTGTACTTTAAGAAGAAACAGGAAGTACCCCATCAGCTGACTGACTTCCTGTCTCTGTTAGGGAGGACTCTCAGCTACTACCACGGCTGATTTTAGCTCAAAATCTGAAAAAGTCACAGAGTTGGAGCCATTTTTGCTCTTTCTGAGCTTTATTAGCTGTGGCAGCCATCTTAAATCAGGTTAACTCCAAAGGTTCGTCAGTTGTAGACGAACATCCAGTGATTCATTTCTGAACGTTTCGTTAAAATCAGATCTCTGGTTCATGAGATATTTTCCTAACTGGTCAGGAAAAACAGGAAACCTCATGATCGCCGCCTTCGAGGTGGCGGGTGATCATGTAAAAAAGGATGAACTACGACACAAACAAACATGTTCTCCACAGAACAAGTCATTTTGGGTTTTTTCTTCAGTTTTTATTTATTTTTACTTAAAAAGGTTTGACTTACTAAAATATTTTTTTTATTTATTTTGATTTGTGACCTGAAATGAATATTCATTGTTTTGATCATTGATTGATCAGCTGATGGATATTAAAACTGAAAACATTTGTTTTTTTGCAGATGTGTAGGGATTTAAAGCCAGCAGCAGGTCTGTGCTGCCCCCTGCTGGAACTTCACTGTTTTCATGTAGAAAAGAATAAAAAGTTCAAATTAAAACCAAATAAAGGATTCATCAGGTTTTTGTTTGTCTGAAAGTCATAAAGTCTCACGCAGAGCTGATCTGATCCAGAATCAACAATCTAACATTTTATAAGTGCAGCTTTTGTTGTATAAATCGTTTTTTTACTTCAATAAAGTTTTAAAAACTGAGTCAAAATAAAACTTTGATCCTCTAAATAAGGTCATAAAAATCATATAAGCGATGTTTTGTGTGTCGTCTGAAAATAATCTGAATCTACCTAAATAATAAAATGGTTGGTTAAAACTCTGCTCTCTGATCTCAGATCAGTTTCTCTGTCAGAATGAAACCGTCAGCCCCTCAGAAACCGATTCGGGATCCGTTTTCTGAGGTCCTGGAGGTGCGGGTCCTTTAACTGCCAGAGGAGCATCTCATTGGTCCGCCGCGTCACATGACTGACAGACAGCCAATCACAGGCCTCGCTGTTGTCACGCGGCCACCCTGTTAGCTTTCTATCAGGAAGAATAGCTGCTTCTGTTCGACCATCGCCCAAGAATCAAACCCTTCATCAGTTTATCCGCAGGTGGAAGAACCGGAACCAGAACCGGGAGCCCATGGGGCTAACGAGCGCGCTGTGAGAACCAACCGGACAGGTGACTTCAGTACCGCCGTCAGGTGAGCTACGTTAGCATTAGCATGTAGCAGGGCGTCATTCAGCTGATCTGAGCCCGAACCGAACACCCAGAGCCGGGCAGGATGAACAGAACTGATCGGGACCGGAGGCTGTGTCAGGCTGAACCGAACTCTGTCATTAGAACAGCTGATTTAAACCGTTTCTTGGTTTTCATAACGTGCACGCGCACTCAGAGACACGAGGGTGTAACCTGCTGAGGGGGGGTTCGGGGCGGTTCTGCTGAACCAGCTGTTAAAATGATGCTTCAGAGGACTTTATCTGTGGATCAGTTAAACCGGGTTCTGCTGGGTTCTGCTGTTCTTTGCTCCTCCCCCCAGGTGCTCCTTGTATGGGTGAGTGACCCCCCCCTCCCCCTCCCCCTGTCAGCCATGAGCACCGAACCGGACGCTCTCGCTGTGGTCAACCAGCTGAGGGATCTGGCTGCTGACCCGATGAACCGCCGGGCCATCGTCCAGGACCAGGGCTGCCTGCCGGGCCTCATCCTGTTCCTGGACCACCCCAACCCCCAGGTGGTCTACTCCGCCCTGCTGGTGAGTGCTGTAGGAGCGCAGATGGTTCCGGTGTGTTCTCAGGTTCTGTTCTGTCTCTGCAGGAACCTGTTCAGAG
>NW_023665898.1:0-9794 GCF_001649575.2 Kryptolebias marmoratus | reverse complement strand
AGGAGCAGGAGGAGGAGGAAGACGAGGAGGAGCAGGAGGAGGTGAGGGAGGACACGGCTCAGGAGGAGGAGATCTTCCTCACTTCTCTGTTGCTCCAACCCGATAAGAACCGAGGAGAATTAAGAGGCCAAAGTCAGCAGAGTGCTAATGGAGGCTGTGATTGTGATGATAATTCTGTTATAATTATAGGAGACAATGTGCCGCGCGAAGGAGAGACAAGAATATAAAGGAGAGAAGAAGAAAGGCTGCAGCAGCACCTCTGTGTTTGAAGACAGACTCAGACAGACCTGAGCTCTTCTTCCTGACCTTGTTTGGAAACGACAAGAGTTCAGGTGAAGAAAACAGAAGCTTGGAGGTTCTGCAGAGGTTTGACAAACGTTCCTCTGAAGGAATGCCTGTCGCCCGCCACCACATCAGAGGATGTGTTGGAGATGACTATCACCTGATATGTGACTCCTCTGGGTCAGAGAACACTGACCAAATCTGAAGCTCATGTCTAAAACGCCAAAAGGGCGACTTTTATCCAAGATGGCCGACTTCCTGTTGAGTTTAGGCTAAACATCCCAGGGAGTGTGAAGAACGTGTGGACCGCTTGGTGGGGGCAGGTGTTAAACCTAAGAACTGTTTTTTGATGTTTGTTCACATTTTCCTGGCCTCTTATTCAGGTTTAAGCATATTATTTTGAAAGGACAGAAGAAGGAAGGACACTTTCATCTCAGTAAGCCTTCGATGCTGACCGTCTGAACGCTGAGTCAGCATTAAATCTGCCTTCAGCTTTTAGCTGTCCTGTTGCTAGTTTTATATTTTAGCTACTGTTTTCCTTGTTTTAGCTGCTTCAGCAGATTTCAGCCCTTCAGCTCTCAGCTTTCATGCTGCACTTGTCAGTAGATGCTAGTTCTCAGTTTCCTGGTTGCTTTAACCTGTAATTCGGCTAAAAGGTGTTTATTTTCTTCATTAATTCTTTGTCTCTTGCTGTAAGATGAACCCAACATATTCGACTTGAAGGAAACAAACAACAGCACCGCGCTGCTCCGCTCGCTCTCCAGATTTTCTGTCTCGCTCGTAAAGAAATAACACTTAGTTTACTGCGTGCACGTCTATCTCTGCTGCAATCAGATGTGTCTCTGAGGGGATGCTGATCTGCAGCACCACACACACGCACACACACACCTACACACACACACACACACACACCACACATCTGTGTGTGATTCTGCTGAGGTTAAATCAAGAACGTGGATCCATCTGAGGATGCAGATGTGTGAACTCTCACAAAGAGGCTTTATTTACCGAGGATGTACGACCAGCAGGATCGTAAAGACACGAAGCAACTCTGGTTGCTTCGTGGGCGCGCTCAGCACAGCTGCCTCTGGAGAACCTGGAGAACCTGGAGAACCTGGAACCACCCTCAGGAGAACCTGGAGAACCATGAAAATGTTAAAGCTGCTGCCAGTGGCTCATTGCCATGGTAACAACACACCAGTGTCTGTCACTCCCTGACAGCCAAATTCAGGAGAGGCAGACAGAAACAGACTGAAAAGTAAGCCTCAGTCTCAAAGAAGTTCTTGACCCGTGGGCAGCAGAAGGTTCTGATGGTCCCACAGGTTCTACAGGGCCTTCACTTCCTGTGTGGAGCTGAAATGTAACAGAATCTGTGAAAGCTTGGCTGGAAGAAGACAGAAGTACCTCTGTCTGATGGAGACGTTGTTCATGGACCAAAAGGACGTGTGAGGACGAAGAACCAAAGAGGGACAGATGTTCTCTTAGGTTTCACCAAAGTTCCACTGAGCTGTTTCTGTATTTTAGTTTATTTTTATTTGTTCTTTTAATGTCTTTTATTGCTTCTATTTTAACATTAAGTAAACTCTAAAGCACTTCGGTCAGCTCCAGCTGTTTTTATTGTTCTGACAGGATTCAAAGCCCTGCAGGTTTTAGAACAACACAGAGGTTCTGACTCCAGAACCTTCCTTCAGAACCTGACCCGTTTGTTTGTTTGGTAAAGTGCTGGATAAGTAAACATATATAAAGTTTGTGTTTGTGTGCAGATTTAGATGTATTCGTCAGCTCCCAGACAGGAGCGGGACTGTGCAGCTGTTGCCATGGCGACGCGGGTTAAGGTGAATGTGGTTGTTGTGGTAATGATGTGAGAAGCAGAGAGGGTCAGGCCTGCAGCGTCTCCATCAGGGACGTTGGGATGTGTTGATGTTTACACGCAGTAATAGTTCTCAGATCACCGTTCCGGCAGCAGAGGAGCGCCGCCTCAAGTGTCGACGTGGGAATTAGAGACGGAAAAGTTTCCGATTCTGTTCCTGAATGTGCCGAGTCCTCGGTGAGATGTTAGTTTTCTCTGTTTGATGGCAAGAAAACCAACTAATCTCTTCTCTACAGCCCAACAGGAACTCAGGACTTCCTCGGGAATCATTTTACTTTGAAAAGTATCTGTGAGCTTTATTGTGAAACTCCAGGTTCAGTCCTCTTCCTGTTCCTCTGAATCCTCCTGAACATCAGAGCTCTGATTAGAGACGACAGGAAGGATCTGTGGGGGCGGCCATGATGGAAACACAGGAGGAAGAAAAGCATGCTGGGTAATATAGAAGACCCAGAAGCTGCACTGTAGGCAGAAACACAGATTAAAAAGTAAGCCTCAGACAAACAGTCTCTGAGTGAAAACTGTCAATCGGATCAGAACTTCTTGACCCGGGAGCAGCAGGAGGTTCTGATGGTCCCACAGGTTCTACAGATGGTTCTACAGGGTTTAGGGAGGAGATATGAAGAGTTAAAAAGAGAAAACTCTGAGCTCAGATGGAAGTCAGTGAGTTTGGGTGTGTGACCTCTGACCTGTGACCTCTGGGGGATTTAGTTGACAAAAAAAATGTAGAATTGTGTATTTGTTGTGCTGGAAAGTGGAAACAGGAATCTTTGTCGTCACAACGAACCAACCAAGGAGCTGCAGCAGCTTTCTGTGGAGCTCCAACATCTCAGAGCTTCTTAGAGAAGAAGGAAGAGAAAAACTAAGTGATGAAGGGATGATGGAGCCATATTTCTTTAATCCAGCTGAAGAAGAGGCAGGCGTGGCAATGATAGGAGGAAGAGGCAGAGGGATGAGGAGATGTTGGTGTGAAGCTCTGAGGTTAGAACAGAGTCTTGATCTCCTCTCCTCTGTGTGTCTGAGGCCTCCTGCAGCTCGCAGCATCTCATATTCAAACATAATTACATTAGAATAAGTTCAGAGTGAGCAGAGCTGCATGCTGGAGACAAAGAGACTCTGCAAAAAGGAAACATCTGACAGCGTTGTGAAGAAGCTGCAGAAAGGAAGTCAGAAGGAGGCGAGCTGCTGAGCTGGGATGATGTTTTATTGATGACTGCAGCGACAGAAGACATGAAATGGTTCCTGCTTCTGCTTCCGACACAAACAACAAGTCCTAATGAAGAAGAAAATCCCTCCAGAGGTCCCACAGGTTTTCTGGACTGTTTTAATTATTGTTTAACATTTAAAACCTCTTCCATGTTTTCAGGGAGGAGCTGGGTCTGTGTGTCAGGTGTCCAGAACCAGAACTTCCTACAGGAGAACAAACATCTGTGGCAGAGAGCAGAAAACATCAGCTGCTGGACCTTCATCATATGAACCTCTGTGAACGCTTGTTTTTGTTTCCTTCTGCAGATTTTAAGCTCAGTTTCATTCATCAAACCCTTCAGCTCATTCAGGAGATGGATGATCGGACTCTTTATTTTATACTTTTTTAAATTTTTTACTTTATTCACGGATATTTCCCGTATAAATCCATTTAGGTCTGATACATAAATACCTTCATAGATCTTTTTCATTCCTTCCAAACATCTTCTGTTTACAAGCAGCTTCGGCTACTTGCTCTGGTTTTGTCTTATGCTACTTTTAGCTCATGTTAAGGTACTTTTAGCTGCTGTTAAGCTACTTTTAGCTGCTGTTAAGCTACTTTTAGCTCCTGTTTTGCTACCTTTAGCTTTACCAGCTCAGTTTCAGCTCCTTCAGCAGATTTCAGCGTTCAGTGTTTTAAACAGATAATATCATTTCTCTAGTTGAAAGTTTTTGCTTTTTTACTTTTCAAAACAAAAACCTATTTTTTTTTTTCTACCTGAGATCTTTGTCCACGAGCCGGACTCGGTTCTGGTTCTGAGCTCAGAGAAATCTCCAGAACACGACTCCTGAAAAACTTCTGAACCTTCAGCTTCAGGCGGCATGACGAGGCTGCTGGTTCTGGTTCTGGTTTCAGTCGGATTACATCGCTGCTGAGGGAGAGTTTACAGAACAGAACCTTCAAACGGACCATTTGGACTTCAGGGAGCCCAGCAGGTTTTCTTTACCTTTAATGATTCATTTTATTTGTTTACCTGCTGGAGGAATGATTGACAGCTAGCAGCTGAGAGACAAACAGAAACAGACCTCTTCCCCCCCCACACACACACACACCCACCTCTCGTGTCTTCAAGGGTTTGGAGTGATCCGACTGACAGAGAGACAGAATTCACGGAGACATTATTATTAAACGGTAAACGATCTGCACTCGTACAGCACTTTATCTCATTCAAGGACCCCAAAGTGCTTCACACTACATTCAGTCATTCACACATTCACACATTAATTCAGTCATTCAGTAATTCATTCATTCACACATTTATTCATTCATTCATTCACACATTCATTCATTCATTCATTCATTCACACATTCATTCATTCATGCTACACTGTAGCCACAGCTGCTCTGGGCGGGCTGATAGACGTGCGGCGGCCATCACACGGCACCACCGAGCCCTCTGACCACCAGTAGGTGAGGCAGGTGAAGCGTCTTGCTCAAGGACACAACGGCTGAGACAGACAGAGCGGGGATTGGAACCAGCAACCCTCCTGTTACAGGACGAACCCTTACATCCTGAGCCACAGCCGCCCCAATATTATTATTTTTGTTTTTATAACTGGAGGAATTTTCTGTCCTTTTAGAATCCTAAACTGTTTACAGACCAGCTGCTGCTTTGGACTGACACCTGACGTGCGTCTGTGCGTTTGTGGGTGGGTGTGTGTGTGTGTGTGTGTGCATGTGTGTGCATGTGTGTGCGTGTGTGTGTGTTGTGACAGCGGGGGTGGGGGGTGTCACCTTTACATCTGCACCAATTAGCCCTCTCCAGAAGCTGCTGCGGCTCTCAGACGCTGGAAGAAAAGCTGCTAATTACAGCGAGCAGAAACAGCGAGACGCTTTTATTTAAACTCATTAGTTCAGATCAATAAGTTCATTTAGACGAGCTGCAGAGTTTAAATCCTACATGAGTTAATGCTTTCTTTCTGTCACTTTTCTGTCTCGGATTGTTTCTGCTGCAGCTCAAAGACAAACATAGATTTTTACTTTAATTAGATCATTTATCTGTTCTGAAATGTTGTTCGTCTTCACTTCTTTTTCATTGTCATTTTGTTGGAAACCTCAGTTTGTCTGTTTTCAGATCTTTAGTGGTTTTCTCTGTGTGCTTTAGGTTTATCTAAATGCACATTTAGATAATTATCTAAAAGTTTATTAAAGTAATATTTAGTTCCCTGACCTGAGGGTCTGTGTGTGTCTCTTTAATCCCTCATCACAACCAGACTTTTATATTTTCACAATCGTAAAACAAATGATTGTGGATGAGTCTGAACTTTAACATTTTATTTCTGTTCCTTACTGAGAATGATTCAGATCTTCTAACAGACGGTTAAAGTTGGCAGCAAGAGCTTCGGGGTTCCTCAGGGATGTGTTCTAAGTCCTTGCTGTTCTGCAGTTCATTGAACCTGCTGGAGACACACCTGTGGAGCATCAATGAGGAAACTATAGAGCTTTTCAGGACCTTTAATATTAATATTAGGCCTGTAGAGTCCTAATTTTGATTTATAATACTTAGATTTTTATTTTTTATCTTTGATTGTAGCTGAATTTGAAGTTCTCGTGCTGAGTTTACCCGCTCATTTTAAGTCTGTTTACAGCTTTGTGTTTAATTTTGTGCTTTTAAAGAGACAAAAATGATTCCTTTCTTTGTTTCCTTGACTTCATTTGAAAAGACAGTCAAATTTATTAAAGATGAAGGAAAAGACCACACTGTTCCAGCGGGTCCCTGAGCCCATCGTAAACCCAACCTGCAGTTCTTCAGATCAAACCGGGTCTGAGTGGGACATATTTCTACAGGAAACAGACGGTGAGTTCAGGTTTTTATGTTTTCACACTTTAAGTTGCAGCTTTGTGCCTCACAGGGACGTTTTGTTCAGTTTTGCTCCTAATCCAAACGTAGCTAAAAGTTCACTGTTTTCCTGGATTCCTGCAGGAACTAGAACACACTCTGGTTCTGTGTTCTGTTCTGATGGTCAGCCTCGCTTCTTTTAACAAGAAAAAAAAGTTATTTGTCATAAATTTATCCAGAGAAACAGAAAAACTCTCCTCTCCTGCTGTGATCTGCAGAACGACCTCAATCTGTTTGTTTCTCATTATGGGATTTAAAGAAAAACATGTTTTTTCCTTCTGATTAACAGATTAAAGTCAAACTGAATAAAAGCAAGGCCTTCTGATTTAATGAGAAATCTTTAATATTCTTTATTAAAGCTGGAAGCATGTGGCGCTGCAGTGGAGTCAGCAGCATCACAAACCAGTTTGACTTGGCCTCTCCTCGTTTAGGTTTTTAAATCCTGCTTGTTGTCTGACTTCAGCCTTCTGTAGAACAACACAAAGATAATTCATCCATCTTATTAAAACTAGTGGTAAAATATTCCAGAATTAGAATAAATACATCCTGAATTAACAGCTGAATTGCATTGTTTCTCATGTTTCCTTACAGTAGTTTTTACTGTTTGAAACTAAAGCTGTAACACAAAGAAACTACTGAGATGAGCAAACATGGAACACCATAACCAAACAGCTGGAACAGAGAACAGGAACATCTGTACGAGTCTGGACAGGAAGTCCCACAGTCACAGTGGGAGACGGTGGTGGAGAACAGCAGGGCTGAGATCCTGTGAAGCTTCCAGATCCAGACTGACAAACAGCTGATGGCTGACCAACCGGACACTGTGGTGATAGAAAAGATCCAGTGGTGATAGATGTAGCAGTCCCAAGAGACTGTAACATCAGGAGAAGCTGGAGAAACGCCAAGAGCTGAAAGAGAAAACAGAGTCAAGGCCTCAGTGGTACCAGAGGTCATCGGACCCCCAAACTGGAAGAGTTTCTCCAACAGATCCCAGGAACCACCTCAGACTTCTCTGGTGATTATATATTACACACACACACAATAATAATTGTATTAATAGTATAAAACAAAAAAGGAGAAGGCTGAAGCTGAAACTTTTTTACACCCATCTCATGTCAAATCCAAAACTCGCCCAGAAAAACTCAAACCAGGATAATAAAAACAGAGAAACAGACTCAGAAAATGATTTCCCTGATCTTAAATTCATTACAACCTTCACATAAAAATCACTTAATATTAGAATCCATAACTAACTGAAAGAAACTGACGGGCAGAAAGGATTGATTCTGAAACACAACAAACTAAAGGGATTTAATAAGGAGCAGGTGACACCAAAACGCCGGAGAAATCTAAAATAAAAAGAAGAGTGACATGAGGAGAAACGAAAAGGAAAACAAACGTGGAGCCGTCAGTCATCGGCTCCGTGACTCGAATGATTTTATTTTGTGTCGAAGCTGAAGAGACAGGTGAGAACCTCTGAAGGATCTTCTTAGGGAAAAAGACTTGGAAATAAAACCCAGCTGAGTAAAGATGAAGGAACAGGAGTTAGAGCAGCCTTTTTTATCAGGCAGATATCAGATATCAGTGTCTCTTTAAATGTTGCTCCGCCCTAAAAGCCCAGCTTTCCTCTGATTGGCTAACGACCTGGAAGGTTGATGAGAATTAGCATTTCTGAGGCAGATAACTGACTGGACTGTTGGACAACATGAAGGTTCTCAGGTTCCTTGTCTCAGGGCCTCACATCGCAGGATTTCTGAATTTTCTCTACAAGTTTTATTTCAAAACAGTCAGAGCATCTAAAACCCATCTCAATTTAGATCTGTAAACTAGACTTTTGTAGAAATAAACCCCCAAAATAAAACAACATACAGAAAACCCTGTTGTGTTGACATGATCCATCAGTTTGACAGTTTTAACTAAAACCTGAAGAAGATGTGTTCAGGAGCCGTGGGAGAAACCAAACGACCAACAGGAGTGAAGGATGACTCGTGCAGCTGGCTCGTTAATAGTCACAGTTCATTAAGACCCGACTTCATCAGAATTCACAGCCCATCTCAGCTCCACACAAATATTGTGTCGGTATAATGAGAACAAAAACAAGATGTCACTTAAAGTGAGTTAATAACGAGGAGCCCGAGGCGTGTTGGAGTCTGTCAGCAGGTCTGCAGAACGCAGCCACTGCAGTCCTGATCCGGTTCTTCCTGACAGCTGACACTCATCACTGCTGCAGGTTTGGATCCGTGGTGTCCAGAACCCAGGAGACAGAGGTGAGCCCGGTCCTGAGCTGGGAGGTGGAGTCAGGATCAGGCTTATGACCTGACTCCACCACCTGACCCAACCGAAGATGGAGGAGGGACAAACGGACCAGGACCTCTGGAGACTGGGGGGGTCTTCTGCTGCTTCTGGAGTTTTGTGGAAGTGTTACAGCGCCACATACAGACCTGGCATAGGTACTGCAGTGTCTGGGGTCATTTTCTATGTCTGTCTGGATGAAACGTGTAGAAACGAGTCGTGTTTCTGAGAACGGTTTCCTGTGTGGACAAGGCCTCAGTCTCCATGTTTTCAGTCCGTCACTGAGCTGCAGAGGAGGTGAGGAGAGTCAGAACTCATCACAGACATGAACTGATAGGATCTGAAGGAAAACACATTTAAAGCAGAGCGGTGATGTTTGTGCAGCTGGCCCGGGTGCTTTTTGTCTTTTCATTAATCGTATGTAGCAGTGCACACAAAGAGCTGAAATTTCCATAAGATAACGGCAGCCAGGAGGCCGTCCTCGGTCCCGAGGTGACCGGACCGAGCGATAAACACACCGAGCAGAATCAGCCAACACATCTCAGGAGCTTTGGGATGTTTGTGGAACAAACTGTAGTTTCATGTGGCCTTTTGATATCTGAGAGTCAGAAAACAAGGCTGACCTTTCCTGTTCACTGCTGGGATTCATGGCTGTTTCATTGTCAGTGTGTGTGTGTATGTGTGTGTGTGTCGGGGTGTGTGTGTGTGGGGAGGGGGATAATTCCCTCTGAGAAGCACTGAATTTATGAAAAAATAAACGTTAAAAAGAAATCCTAAATCTTAACTTGACCCAGGGGTGGTGATGAAGTGAAAACAAAGAGACTAAGATGATGGAGCAGAAAGAACAGCCACAGAGAAATAAACCTCCAGACTTTGTGTATTTATACAGTTTGTGTTCAGTGTCTCTGGACTACAGATGGAAAATAGCCTGAGGCTAAATCTGCTACAATGCTCCTGTTCTCTTCTGAGAATCCTATTCCTGTTCATGATCCCTGACAAACAAACAGAATTACAGACACTGAGGAGCTTTTGTGCAGCAGAGCATGAAGTGACAGAGCTTAAAGTGCAGCAGATTTGTTGCATGCAGAAGCTTCACATGGCTGCCTGTTTGTTCCATCAGTTATTTTACAAAGACCTGCACCCTCCTCTGAATGAGACTAAACGCTGCAGCTGTGTGCGATCAAGTGTGGACTTCCCAAATTACTGACTCACGTTCACAGCCTAAATACAGGCCTGCGGCCTCAGGAGGTGAACCACCTGCCAAAAAC
>NW_023665897.1:2891-9917 GCF_001649575.2 Kryptolebias marmoratus | reverse complement strand
GGAGGGGGAGGGGGTCTGGGAGGGAGCACGGCTCCAGACGCGGATCCATTAAAGAACAAAGGGAGGAGGGGGGGGGGCAGAAAAACCCGCCGAACTCCGGGCTCCGAACCGAACCGAACCTGGCTCTGGATCCAGGTCTCCGCCTCCATCTGTGGGTCCGTGTGGGTCCGGATCGGACCTGGTTCCGATCTGTGATCCTGACCGCTGCAGCCACAGAAGGTCATCGATCAGCTGATCGATCTGATCGGTTCTTATTTTCCTAACAACAACAGGAAATTGATCAGATTCTGATCAAACTGATGGATCATTCTGGGAACGAATCACTTCCTGTTCGGTTCTTCTGAGGGAATCGATTCTTGATCAGCTGGTTGATCAATAACCAATCAGAGATCTGATCAAACCTGTTCAGTTTTCAACCAGAATAAAACTGGATCTAAATCTTAAAAATAAAACTTCAGCTGATATTTGTTTTTTATTTGCAGCAGAAAGAAAGAAAGAAACAAACAAACAGGAGCTGGAAGTTTCAGGTTTAAAAACTCTGAAATCCACTCGCTCTGTAGAAACTTAAAAACGTAAAAATAACGAAACGGCAAAAAACTGTCGGAAAGAAAACCGTTAAAAGGACGTGACTCTCAGGACAGTTTGTAGAAATACTAAAATGACTCGCTGTAAATATACTCTGTGTAAAGTTACTCTGTGTAAAGTTACTCTGTGTAAAGTTACTCTGTGTAAAGTTACTTACTGTAATATTACATGTTGTAAAGTTAATATGTGTATAGTTACTCACTGTAAAGGTACTGGCTGTAAATATATTTGCTGTATAGATACTCGCTGTAAAGAACCCTGTAGAGAACCCAGTAGAGAACCCAGTAGAGAACCCTGTAGAGAACCCTGTAAAGAACCCCGTAGAGAACTCAGTAGAGAACCCTGTAGAGAACCCTGTAAAGAACCCTGTAGAGAACCCTGTAAAGAACCCTGTAGAGAACCCCGTAGAGAACCCAGTAGAGAACCCTGTAGAGAACCCTGTAAAGAACCCTGTAGAGAACCCCGTAGAGAACCCTGTAGAGAACCCCATAAAGAACCCAGTAGAGAACCCTGTAGAGAACCCAGTAGAGAACCCTGTAGAGAACCCAGTAGAGAACCCTGTAGAGAACCCTGTAGAGAACCCAGTAGAGAACCCCGTAGAGAATCCAGTAGAGAACCCAGTAGAGAACCCTGTAGAGAACCGCGCTCATCGGTGCAGCTGCAGCAGGTTCTGCTCGTGTCCACGTACCGATGCTGAGTGGGATGTGTGCTGATGCTGGTGTTTTTGGTCCAGAACCTTGAATGTTCAGATGTTCCGAGGAGGGATGTGGTTCCTGTTGCAGGACTCGGTTCTCCGTCGGACGTGTCTCTGAGGATGAGCCGCTGCTTCAGACCTTCTGCAGCATGAGGGGGCTTCAGGCTCAGCGTCTGTTGGGTTCTGGTCCAGCTGTCTTCGGTTCTCTGGGTCAGGCTGCGGTTCAGTTCACTTTTCTCTCTGACTCGTTCTGGTTCCTCTCGTTCTCTCGTTCTCTTGTTCTCTCTTTGTGGCGTCAGAAAACAAAGAGTGTGTGACCGAGCTGCCGTCGTTCTGACCTGAAGTCTGCGGCCGTTTGTTCCCCTTGACCACCGTCACTCAGAACCAACAGAACATCTGAGAACGTTACTGTGAGAACCAAGAGAACCAGAGATGTTCTCACCATGTTGGTCCTGCGGAGGTCGGAGGTGTTTCAGACATGAGGGTTTCTGCTGGTCCTGGTCCTGTTGGAGCTCTAAACCTGGTCCTGTTGGAGCTCTAAACCCGGTCCTGTTGGAGCTCTAAACCCGGTCCTGTTGGAGCTCTAAACCCGGTCCTGTTGGAGCTCTAAACCTGGTCCTGTTGGAGCTCTAAACCCGGTCCTGTTAGAGTTCTGTTAGAGAGGTTAAAGTTGCTGGTTGTTGGTTCCTGTAACATTTCTGCAGAACGTTCAGGTTCTGGGATCAGATCATTTTAATGACGTTCTAACAGGTTTTTATTAATGATTTGTCTCAAAGAACTAACAACAACAAACAGGACTGAGACGTCCACTGATGTCTTATTTTGTGTCCCACTAATCTGTTGGAATTGCTCCAATAAAAGGCAGAGAGTGTCGAGTTTCAGGTCTGCTGTCGGGTCTCTGTCGGGTCTCTGACGGGTCTCTGATGGGTCATCTGAGGTCTTCACAGCTGCAGAACCTTCTTAGTTCCAGGAGGAACCGGTTCTCAGACCTTTAACACCTGGAGCTGCAGGATCTTCTGATTGGTCTCTTGGCAGATTCTTCAAACCTTTACGGGTCACAGGTGTCCCTGGTCTCTGGTTCAGATCCAGAGGGAGCCGTTGGCTCCTATTACCTCCTGTTTCAGCTCCTTTTAGCTCCTGTTTCAGCTCCTTTTAGCACCTTTTAGCTCCTATTAGCTCCTGTTTCAGCTCCTTATAGCTCTTTTTAGCTCCTTTTAGCTCCTTTTAGCTCTTTTTAGCACATTTTAGCTCCTGATTTAGCTCCTTTTAGCTCCTGTTTTAGCTGCAGCACAGAAGCAGACAGAACCAGGCTGTGACTCAGATCAGCTGCAAACACATCACACTTTAGCTTATCATATTTTTGTTTTCTAAGGTCAGGTAGCTGTGGCGGCCATCTTTAACCAGGATGACTCTTAAAGTCAATTTATCGACTGGTTTATGACAGATAAACACCGTTAGTTACATGATCGCCCAGCAGTGGTGAGTAATAAGTATCAACCGAAGAACAAGCTGAGGTATAAACAGATATTTTTCTGTCTGACATCATCACTAATACCCATAATGCACCTGAGGGTGGTGAGAGCGTCCACTCGTTCGGAGCTAAAGATTCTCCCAAAAACAGGAGGCGCAAACGCAGCCGAAATCTGTACTGGAGTGGGAGGAGCCTGGGTGGTGGAGTGGGAGGAGCCTGGGTGGTGGAGTGGGAGGAGCCTGGGTGGTGGAGTGGGCAGAGCCTGGGTGGTGGAGTGGGCGGAGCCTGAGTGATCTAGTGGGCGGTGCCTGAGAGTGAAAGCCTCAGTAAATAATGTTTGAATGTTTCATCTCACGTTGGGATGACTTGAGGAAGGAAAGGCAGAAAGCTGGAGCCGCAGCAGCTTTAGACAGATCCAATGTTTGGCTGCAGGTCCACAGGCTCAGAGAAGGGCAGAGGTCAAAGGTCACAGCTGTCAGTGGGGTCAGATTCTCAGACCTGCAGCTGAAGGCTCATCATCATCATCATCACTGACTGAAGTATTGATCACATGACCTGTGTGTGTCTGCAGTTAATCAGAGGAACTCTGTCTTCCTCAAACACGTCGTTGTTTATTAATAAACAATCGGAGCCTAAAGTAAACAAACTGAGCGAGCACCGAGGAAACGCCGAGTCAGCAGAACCTGAGAGCGTAAATTCAGCCGGCAGCTGATTGGCTGCCTGCCTGCCTGCTTGTCTCTGCGCCCAGACGAGGATTTGAAAATAAAAATCTTGGTAGAATCAGATTAAAGCTCCTGGTTCTCTGCAGGAAACAATCAGCTGACACTTTCTATTTCCTGCCTGGATGCTGGCTGACCTGCAGCTGCCGGTGTGTGTGTGTCAGGGTCAAACACATTCATGTCCGGGTGTTTTCCTCACTCAGACATCTGAGGTGGTAGTCCTCAGCGCTGGACTTTAATCAGACTCAGACTTTAAGACATTAATAGTTTAATGTCAACATTTCCTTTTTTTCTCAGCGTTTTAATTAAATCTAAGCGTCTTGAAACAGGAAACAGACCAACAGTTGTTTGTGCTGCTGGTCCATGAAACGTTCCTCTCCATCAGTTAGAACCTGGAGACAGAACGAGATGCAGATTAATGTCCCTCCCCTCCCTCATGAGGGTGATCAGGTCTGTTTGGGTCAGATGACTGAAACTGACTGGGGATCAGGTCCAGAAAGCTTTCAGACAGTTTGTTGTCTTCTGTGTTCCTTCTTCTTCGCAGCTTCAGTGTTTTATTTTCACTAATCTTCAGAAGTTTATGGACTCAGTAAATCTAAACTGAACATTTAGGAAAGATAAAAGTTTTTGTTTTTGTTTTGATGATAAAAGTTATTTTTCTGTCTAAACAAAGATTTGTGCTTCAAGTTGAACTTCCTGTGAACTGTTGCAACATCCTGCATGTTTTTGCTGCTGCACGTGTGTGTGTGTGTGTGTGTGTGTGTGTGTGTGTGTGGAAGCCTGCCGATCCAACAGGGACTCGGTGTTTGTGTGTTTTCAGGGTGGAGTCCAGTGGTTTCCCTGCAGTTTTCAGATTTTAAGTGAAAACATGAAGAAATGAGCTGATGACATCAGAGGAGGGATGGAAATGTCCAGGAGAGACGTTTGACTCCATTATTCAGTGGCATTTCTGAGAGACAGAAGATACCTGAGGAATGGAGGAGACGTGTGTTGGTGCCAATCTTTAAGAACAAGACTGATGTTCAGAGTTGGAGCAACTACAGGGGAACGAAGATGATGAGCCACACGATGAAGATCTGGGAGACAGCTGTGGAAGCTAGACTGAGACAAGAGGGGACTGTCTGTGAGCAGCAGGATGGTTTTATATCAACAAAGAGCTCCTCAGACGCCATCTTTGCTTTGAGGATGTTGATGGAGAAGAACAGAGAGGCTCAGAAAGTGTAGTAACAGTTCTGTGTCCCGGACAGGAACCTGTCGTTAGTGATCAGCACGCCGTTTCCTCGGAGCGGCTTCCACGCTGTGAGGCTCGGAGACAAAGAGAGACTCTGCTGCGGGACGCTTCTTTAAACGAGGACATTTGACATCAGGAGACAGGTGAAGAAGAACAGCTTCAGGTCCAACAGAGAGCGGGTCTGCTCAGGTCCGACTCCAGCTGACAGACATGATGTCACTTCCTGTTCGACTGATTGTCCTGTTTGTTCAGAACTGCAACACAAAGATTTATAAACCTCAGACTGAGCTGTATTATCATTAATATGAGCTTTATTTTGAAACTCCATGTTCAGTCCTCTTCCTGTTCCTGCCTTTAAGGCCTGAATCTTCCTGAACATCACAGGTCTGAAGTTATGGGGGGGTTCTTATCCGTTCTGCTTCCTACAGTCAGAACTTCCTGTTCCTGCGCGGGACGCTGGGCCGGCAGTAAGAAAACTTTAGGACGGTTTACAAATTGTTTTAGTTAAAGATCTACTTCAGTGGTGAAGTGATGTGATGTTTGTGGTTTTTCTGTCTGGATAAGGTTCAGACCAGATCAGTAATCAACATGGAGCTTCTCAGCAGCTGCTCTCCTCAGAACCATCAGAGATGTTCTGGAGAACCTGTGGACAGTTAGTTCCTTCATGCTGCTGGTAGCTGAAGAAGACGTCTAACAGCTGAAACCCCTGACCTCCTCTCACAGGAGAGTCTCGTCTGTCTGAGAAACCTCTGAAACATCTGAAACCTCTGAAACTTCTGACATTTCTGACACCTCTTGGTTTTCAGGGTTTGATTCTCTGCACCTGAAGGTAGCAGACTGAGTTTCCTGCAGGAGACAGTTTGGAGGGACAGGAGGGACAGGAGGGACAGTCTGGTCCTTCTCTTACGGCCCGTCAGAGGAGTTGCCGTTCTCTGAGGTCAGAACTTCGCCTGAGGGCGCCGGTCCTGGAAAGTGGAGCTGGTTCTGGTGGACCGTAATGTTGCAGTGCATGCTGGGTCGTATGCATGAGGCAACATTCACGTCATGTCTGAACTCATGAAGAGTTTTTTATTCTAAACTACCCATCAGAACATGTTCTGCTCAGTTTGAGAACATCTCTGAGGCTTTCATCGTCCCGCCTGAGTGCAGGGATGGAAAAGGACCCCCCACCCCCCACCCTCTGCAGAGTGCTCTGATGGAACCGGTCCAGAGGAAATCCTGATTTCTGGGGGACGGGTTAAAAATAACTGCTGCTTTACTGTCAGGAAGCAGCACTGGGTCCAGGTCCAGGTCCGGGTCCAGGTCCGGGTCCAGGTCCGGGTCCAGGTCCGGGTCCAGCTGAGCACTGGTGCCTGGAGCCTTCATCACGCTGCTGCTGCTGTTGTCATGGAAACGGGTGTTTAGTGTTGAACATAAAGTCTAAGAGAAAAACAGGAAGATTAGATGATATTTAACGATAACAACATCTGAAAAACACCAATTAAGGCGATGAAAGCTTGAAATCAGAGGGAAGCCATTAGACAGGTGGAGGTGATGCCACTGAACTCTTTTCATTCAGGATTCTTTTAGAAGAACAGGATTAATGCTGCGGACAGAGATCTGACAGTACAGAAGACTTTCAGTGTGAGGCTTTTATTCTACGCTCTAAACTTTCTTTAATAAACACATTTATGTCAGGAAAACATCTTTTCAAGTTGAAATTTCTCACCAGTTTGGTGAAACAAAGGAATAAAGTGGACCGTGCTCCGCTGTGGCAGAGAGCAGGAAGTTGATGAAAAGGCTTTTCAGGCAGAAACAAACCAGAACATTCAGCAAATTAGGATTTGATGTCTTTTAAAGTGAATTATATTATCTGCATAAGTCGGAGAGAAAACAGCAGACTGCATCTCACTGAAAACAATCATTTTCTTTCTACAAACCAACTCAGAGAGATACCATCAGAGCGTCTCAGCTCTCTGATGGTTTAACCCATTTCATGCTGAAATAAAGATACTGATTCATATCATTCATTCAAGTTTTATTAAAGATATCAAAACACTTTCAGTTTAATTTATCAAGTTTGATTTTAATCTTTAACTTAGATTTATTAAGCTGTTTATCTGTTTTTATTTGCCTAGAATCTGATTCTGCTGCTTTAATTCATGAGGATGTTAGCTCAGTGTTAGCTCCGTGTTGGCTCAGTGTTAGCTCAGTGTTAGCTCCGTGTTGGCTCAGTGTTAGCTCAGTGTTAGCTCAGTGTTAGCTCCGTGTTAGCTCAGTGTTAGCTCCCTGTTAGCTCTGTGTTAGCTCAGTGTCAGCTCAGTGTTAGCTCCCTGTTAGCTCAGTG
>NW_023665897.1:0-1281 GCF_001649575.2 Kryptolebias marmoratus | reverse complement strand
TGTTAGCTCAGTGTTAGCTCTGTGTTAGCTCAGTGTCAGCTCCCTGTTAGCTCCCTGTTAGCTCAGTGTTAGCTCAGTGTTAGCTCCCTGTTAGCTCAGTGTTAGCTCTATGTTAGCTCAGTGTTAGCTCCCTGTTAGCTCAGTGTTAGCTCTGTGTTAGCTCCCTGTTAGCTCCCTGTTAGCCCTGTGTAAGCTAATGACATACCTTGTGTATGTCCTTGGAGGGAGAATGTTTCTGAGAACGATGATGGTTCCTGAATGGTCCGGCTGATGGTCAGACGATGGAAACACGTCTGAGCAGGAGCGCTTACAGCGGCAGCCATGATGGCTTCAGTGTTTGGTTAAATAAACAATATTTTGTTGCTGAAAAGATAAACTTCATTTAGGTTCAGACTCAGCAAATCCCACTTTCACCTAAACCGAAGCTTCAAGAATAAAATTCAATAAATTTATTTCAAAAATATTCCATATATGTAAAGTTTCTGGGTGTGAGGTGAAAATTCACAGAAAACAATAAAAAACACAACATTTCACATTAAAAGCCACCCAATTAATTTTGATTTATTAAACTGGGAATAAAGTAAAGAGAGAACAGCAGATATTTGTCCTTTTCTAGAACAAACCGTGACTTCTGCAGGCAGAGTCCTGGTTTGTGACAGAAGCTTTTATTCTGAAATGAGGAGTAAATGTGTCTGCGAGGCAGAATGCTGGGAGGAAGCTGCTATTTACTGACGGGCAGTGAAGTGATCGCGCTGCGTTCACTCCCCCTCAGATGGGTTGTAATTATGGAGGCTGGCAGAATGAAAGTGTTTCTGTAATTAAAGGAGCTGAATCAGAGCGGTTGTTTTTTAATTTACAGCAGGAAGTCCGAGTTGTGCTGGTGACTGCAGCTGGTGGCTTGTTGTTGTTTGACTTTGTCTTCAGAATGTCTCCTTGTTGTTGTTTGTTGTTGTTGTTGTTGGGTCTCCTTGTGGCTTCAGTGCCTTTTTATAGTTTTTGGTGGATCTAAATCTTATGTAGGTTTACTGTCTCAGCTCGTTTTAGTCTTATTTAGTGTCTCAGGTCATCGAGGCGTTCTTCGGTTGTCTGTGTCTCGGTTGTCCGTGTCTCGGTTGTCTGTGTCTCGGTTGTCCGTGTCTCGGTTGTCTGTGTCTCGGTTGTCTGTGTCTCGGTTGTCCTCCTCAGATTGTCTGTGTCTCGGTTGTCCTCCTCAGATTGTCTGTGTCTCGGTTGTCCTCCTCAGATTGTCTGTGTCTCGGTTGTCCTCCTCAGATTGTCTGT
>NW_023665896.1:0-10027 GCF_001649575.2 Kryptolebias marmoratus | reverse complement strand
GTAATGTATGAATATAATATACAAGTTTCACTTTTTAAATGGAATTACTGAAATCAATCTACTTTTTCATGATATTCTAATTTTATGACCAGCACCTGTAGGGTTATGTGCAATCTCATTCAGTATTTTAAGATGTGTTAGCACTCAGAGTATGTGTTGAAAAAGTTTCTGCTACCGCATCGAACCTTAGCTCAATATCTGTAAAACTGACTGAGGTATAGTGATTTGGCTGAGGTCGATCAGCTGTGGCGGCCATCTTAAATCAGGTTGACTCCAAAAGTTAATCAGTTGTAGACGTGTATTAAATGAAGGAACCTAAATCTTTTAACTCCAAGTGTTGTATGTGTGTGTGCCCTTTACCAGATGAGTCAGAAAACCTAATCAAATCAGAGTCCAACACCAAAGAAAACGAGTCCGACTTTTTCTCTGAGGACGTGAAGAGCACGCAGCTGA
This sequence comes from Kryptolebias marmoratus, assembly GCF_001649575.2. NCBI lineage: Eukaryota > Metazoa > Chordata > Actinopteri > Cyprinodontiformes > Rivulidae > Kryptolebias > Kryptolebias marmoratus. Next base: position 9,574 of record NW_023665896.1, on the reverse strand, counting down.
CCGCCGACGTGTACCCGGACGGAGACAGCACTTTAACTCAGGACATTTGTCTGATCGGTGAGGACGGCGGCGTTGGTGCTCCTCAGCAGGCGTCCCCGCCTGTCCGCCAGCCCCGGAGGCGGCGGCTGCGCGGCGGGGACCCGTGGCGGCTCCGCCTCGACTACCTGGTGGCCTACGGGCCTCAGAACCAGGGCACGTTCTGCATGGTGTGTTCTCAGGTCCTGACTGAAACCAAGGTCAGCGGTTTCCGCCGCCACATCCAGGAATGCCACCCGGAGACCACGAGCCTGAGCCGACAGGAAAGGGAAGCCATGGCTGCCGCCTGGACCAAAGACCCTTCTGCTGACGGCACACACACACGAGACGGTGAGAGGCCAGTAGCTTCTTCTCTGTGCGTTCAAACTGCGTTCACACTGTTCCTGGTTTTAGTTTTCTGTGTGTGTTTTCAGTCTTAACTCCTTCTGAGAACTCGTTGGCACATCAAAATGTTCAGCTCATTCAGGACATGGTTGCCATGATTTCTAGTTTTTGTAACTTTTATACTTTTAAAAATATTTAAATCAGTTACAAAAAGTTTCCTTATAGAACTAAAGTAAGATCTCTTGAATTCCTTCAAAAATGTTGTTCTCTGAAAACTATTCAGCATGCTTGTGTTAGTTTAAGCTCTTAGTAACTGTCTTGCTATTTTAAACTTTTACCTATGGTTTTGCTAATTTTAGCTTTTAGCTACTGCTTTGCAGATTTTAGCCTCTGTTATCTTTGCTTTAACTCGAACAGTTCAGTTAATTCTTCACCAAATTGCACTAAAGTCAGTCAACCCTCAGCATTCACGCTGCATTCTCACAGAAAATGACATTTCTCCGGTGACCACCGGTTCCCACAAAAAGCAGCTCCGTCTGTGAGACAATATCGGTTTCATTATTTCTCCTGCATATTTTATAAAAGGTCTTTTTGTCCGTGTTTAACTCCTGACCTACATGTAAAAGGAACCAGTGTACATCTCCACAGCAACACTGATGTCACGCTCACCGCCCCGCTGCTCTCACTTTCTGTTTTTAGTAGGAGTGCTATTTTCTCTCCCCCAATAAGTCAGATATTTTTTGTGTTAAGTGTTTGTCAAATAGGGCCCAAACTGTCTGTGGGGTAGTTTAATCAGCCAATTAGCAGCTGGACTAGAAATTTAAGGGATTCATTTTGAAGTGGAGTTCTGTGGGGAAGATGTGGAAATAATATCTTACCTGTGGTAGATAGCTCTATTAGACAGCTTTAGTTTAGAAATACAGTTCAGACTGACAGGCTAACAGCTAATCCAGGCTAAAGTGGACGGCTCCCATCTTATAAAACAAGAGCAGCTCAAGCAAATCTTAGTTTCTAAAGCAGTTATTTACTTAGAATCCAGTGGTTCTTTGCATACTCAGCAGAAGCTGCTTCACCTCCGGAGCAGCCCGGGGGCTTCTACAGCAGGACTGACAGAATATTTCTGCCAAAATAACTGCAAAAAGAGAAACGCTGAAGACTGAAGTTGTAATCCAACGAGCCAAAGTAGATTTTGTCGACTTAAAATAACTCCCAAGACTCAAAATTCCATGCAGCTCATGCAGACATTTTTATTGAAACCTTTACATCACTGGCAACGTCACATTACACAGCTGACTCCGAAGAGCTAATGGACGAATTCTACAGAAAGGTCTTGTGCAATCTCAGCTACTACTGCACCAAATTATAGTTTAATATCTGTAAAAGTGAAGTATAGCTACTTTAGTGTTTGGTAAAGTTGATTAGCTGTGGATTAATTAAAAAAGTTAATTAGGTGTAGGTGCACATCCAATGATTACTTTCTGTGAGTTTCATGAGACGTTTGGGTAACGAGCAGAAAATATTCTTCCTCAACCTTTGCCTCAGCAAAGTTCTGATTAAGGCAAGCTTACTTGTGCACCAAAATAAGTTTGTTCTGTTTGTTCTTGGTGAAAGAAATGAGCAAAAAAATCTAGTTTGTTTAATTTTTAGTAAAATTCCAACATCTCTCTCTGTCTGTCGTCTGTTTTTTTTTTTTTTTTTCAGAAATCAACCCTGGTGAAGATGTCGTCCTCAACCCTACAGGAAACCCAAACCAGGACACGTCCCCTGATGTCAAAACGCCCGTCAAGACAGCGAAGCAAGATGAGAGCGCGAGCGGGGGGAAGAGCAGAGCGAAGGACGCCGGCTCCACGGCGGCACCGCCCCGTCAGAGCCATTACCCCGGGAAAGACCAGAGACGGAACTACCAGGTGCGCTGGCGGATGGACTACCTGATGGACTACGACTGCAGGAGACACGGCCTGATCTGCATGGTGTGCGGCGCCACCCTGGCCACGCTGAAGGTCAGCACCATCAAGAGGCACATCCAGCAGGTGCACCCTCACTCCCTGCTCTACGGCGCCGAGGAGAAGCAGCGGGCCCTGCTGAGCTACAACCAGACAGCGCTGCACTTCGTTCACTCCGAGGACTGCTTCTCCTCCCAGGACCATGGGCACACCGACATCGCTCCGGCGCCGGCACAAGTTGGCACTTAGACACGGCCTCTACTCAGAAACAGCCCCTTTAAATTTAGTTCCAGAAAAGGGAAATCCAGGTGTTTTGACTCACAGCTTTCATGATTTCTTCCCATTTACGTCTATTCTTGGGATTTCAGTGCAGACACTGAGGAGCATTGCTGTGCCAAGGTGTCAAAAATCAACAAAATATGAAAGTAAGACCCAGAATGTATCAAAATATCTCCTTTTAATCCATTTAATTTTCTAATTTCCTCACACAATATAAGGTGAGAGTGTGTCAAAGCTAAAACTTTAAACAAACAAAGAAAAAAGGTCTAGGCACTCATTTGTATAACAGTGTATTAAGGCCAATGCAAATAAGAAAATAAGAAACAAAGTTGAAGGATGGGGCAAACTTTGATGAAAAAAAGGAGATTATAACTGACATTAATGTAATATTTACAAGAAAAAAAAACAGGGTTTATCTCACAAATTGATAATTCACCAGCCTCAGTAAACATCTGAGCCTTTTCTGCTAAATTTAGTTTCCTAATCCTGGAAAAATAGATTTTTTCCCCCTATTTATAACTTTACAATAACAGAGAATATTCTAGTTTTATTCATGTAAACTTTTGTATTTAATCACAGAATGTTTGCGTTTTTTTCTTGCAAATTTTTGCCTGTCCACCAAAGAAAAATAGACTGTTTTTTAAGTAAATATATGACATTAATGTCAGAAATTGTGAGGATTTTTCACAAATTTTGCCCACTAGCTCCTTTTTATTATTATTTTATTTACAATGACCTTAATATACCATTATATTTTTGGATAAAGGGCTTTAATTCATCAAAACCTGCAGCACCTGATAGTTTGACTAAATGATTAATGTGGGCGCTCAGGACCTTTGTTTTGTAGATAAATTTGCCAAATCCTCTCAGACAGATTTATTACAAATAATACCAAATATGGGCCCTTGCTGAGTCACGTGGTTCTGCCTTCTGAGTAAACGAACAAACTAAAGATTTACCAGAAACTAGTCATGTACAGGTGGTGCAGTGGTCTGAGCTGTCGCCTCACAGAAGGTCGCAGGTTCTCCCCCCACCTGGGGTCTTTCTGGGTGGAGTTTACATGTTCTCCCCGAGCACGTGTTGGTCTTCCCTGCGTTCTCCAGTTTCCTCCCACATGCTTGTTAGGTTCATTGATAACTCTAAATTGTCCCTAGGTGTGAGTCTCTAGGTCTCTAGTCCATCCCCCTGCGATGGACTAGAGACCTGTCCCGGGTGTCCCCCACCTCTCACACAGCGACCGCTGCAGATAGACACCAGCTCCCCGTGACCTGGAAGGAAAAGCACGTAAAGAAAATGGCTGATCAGGTACTCGGACCGGACTGAGAATCAGGAAAAAGGCAAACCAGTGTCAAGGAAAAAACAAAACAAAAAGAGAATTGTTGATCAAGAGCACTTTAAAGTATTTGAAGGAACGTCTGGCTTCTTTGAAGGAAAATGTAAAAAAAAAAATAGGACTGGATCAAGATTATTATGCACGGTACTGTATACTTCCTGGAAGGGTGTCGTTTCCAACAGGGGTCGTTCTTAGAAAGCTACTGTTTACAGGATCAACTGGGGGACCTTTGCAGGAATTGAAATAATGTCCGGTCTATAAATAATTTAGGCTGTATAAAGTTTAGTTGGATTATTTTTGACACACAAAGAGACAAAAAACATAAAACTACCTTTGCAGCTTAGCCTGGTTTTATGTAAACCTGCTTTTCTGGCCTCTCACTGGGCTGCCACTGTTGGAGACTAGCTGAACGGCATCATGACAGAGTCTCCAGAATCACACTGTTTGGACTAAAATAAATCACAGATCATCATGTTTCAAGTGTAGGCGCCTGCTCAGTGGAGCAGCTGCCCCCCCATTTTTCCTTAAAGTCTAAAAGCATGTAGCAGTAGTGGCCGCCAAGGTGTGTACAGAATGAGCCGAGGTGGGTACGAAGTGGACAACAAAATAATGTGCAAGGCCAAGAATACAGTTCTGCAAGCTTAAATGAATTTGAGCTGTGATTTTTCCAAAACTGGCTGTCCACGGCTGCTCGGTCACAAACACTCCTCGTTCAGCGAGGCTGCATTGGTAACTTAACATATTTTCTCACAATTTTGAGTCAACAGGTCGCCTCCAGCAGCCGCAGCCCAGTGAGAAACCACCTTAAAGGACAGCACTGCCATCCCAGCATGCAACCTGATGCTCCTCTGCATTGTTTACGGTAGCCATTTATTCTCCAACGACAGCACTTCAAATTAGCGGGTTTTTTTTGTGTGTAACAAGTTTTGGCATCCACCCCAGCGAACATTTAATGCGCCGTCAGTAAAGCACGGCATGCGAACGCGTGAAAAATCCCAGCCTCGCTTCACTGGAAATAAGCTATCGAGTCCAAACGTTTTATTTATTGAACACCAAATGAGTACCTGGACCTTTTGTGCTTTTAACGGCACCCTAAAACATTAATGTTCCTATTTATTTGTTGTTGTTGTCAGGGCTCGTTTCTGGGGGGAGGGCTGAGTTTTCTTTCTCAGGAAGGTAGAAACAGAGTGATGGACCGCGTAGAAAATGTGTCTGAAGAGCACTTTGTCCCCCAAACTGTCCTAAACCCCGCGTCTCCCTGTTGAATGAGACTGCTTGATGTTATTGCTGAAGACAATGAGTTGGGCAGCCGGTGACTGATCCTTGTTTACGGTGCAGAAGAAGGACCCCCCCCTTTCATACACTTACCCCCTTCACTTTCATTAGCCACAACTCATCAGACTTTAAAGCTGCACAAAAATATGTAAATATATAATACTGAAAGTATTTTTTCCTTTGTATAAGCACTTTTTTGCATCCTGGTTTTTACAGAACACGTTTGTAACCAAGTCCAGTTTTTTCTACTTTGTTCAGGACATCAACAAGGAAGGTTTTCTGTCTTGGCTGGAACACGACTTGTTGGACCTCTCAGACCACTTTGTAAAGTTTGCCCCATGTTCAGCCTCTTCTTTCGTTCGCTGTACAAAATTTATGCAAGGCGCAGGAGCTGAAAAGCAACAATCTGAACAGGAAAAAAGTGTCACTCCTTGACCTGGAAAGTGTATCTCAGGGATTGTGTTCTCATCAAACATTTCATCGGGCGTTTGCTGCGCGCCGGACGTCCGTGTCGACTTTGGTTTGTGTCACGGCGCAGAAGAAATATCACAGAGTGTGAAGGCCACTCTTTAAATCCTGAGAAAAGAAGGGGAAACAGAAAACGTGTAGGGGGGAAAAAATTAAATATTTTCAAAATACTGATCATTTTGGGAAAGATATGTCAATGATAAAAAGTACTAGGATTTGTTGTTTTAGGGCTCAGATTGTAAAACAACAAAGAAAAGTTGTGAAAAAGTGACAGTTTATCACCAGGAGGGTCAAAGGAAAGTTAATGAAACAGGCTTGTTGGACAAAAACTAATATAATTAAAAGATGTGTGTATTATTTTATATATATAAATCTATATTGTTTTACTTAAGTTTAAAAATGTACAAAATATTTATTAGACCCTCCATAAATTCAAAACCAGTCTGAACCCCCATGTTTCCTCCACTCTGCTTACTGGTGTGTGTCTGTGTGTGTCTGTGTGTGTGTGTGTGTGTGTGTGTGTGCGTGGGTGTGTGTACAACCTCAGCTTTGAAAAAGTTGGAACCTTGTGTAAAATGAAATAAAAACTGAATGCAATGATTTTTAAACCTCATAAACCCATATTTTATTCACAATGAAACATAGTAAACATATCAAATGAAACTGTACCAAGGCAGCAACACGTCTTAAAAACATTGTTAAAAACACACCTCTTGTTGTTTCAGCTCCATGTTTCTCTCTGTGAAGCATCTCCTCTTTCTTTAACATCAGTCTGTAAACATCTACAACTGAAGAGAGCAGCTGCTGGAGGTTTTGGAGGAATGTTGTCCCATTCTTGTCCCATTCTTGAGGATTGTAGCTGTTCAACAGTCCTGGGTCGTCTTTGTGTCATGATGTTAAATGTTTTCAGTTGTTGAGGTCTGGACTGCAGGCAGCTCAGTTCAGCTCCTGGACTCTTCTATGAAGCTCTGCTGCTGGAATGGATGCAGTCTGAGGTTAAATGTTGTCTTGCTGAAATATGCAAGACCTTCACTGAAAAAAGATGTTGTCTAGATGGAAGTATTTGTTGTTCTAAAACCTGTATATTTTTCTGTATTGGTGGTGATTTTCCAGATGTGTTAGACAGTTATGTTAGAGGCTCTAATGCACCTCCATACCATCAGAGAGGCAGGCTTTTGAACTGTGCACTGATAACAGACTGGTTCCTCTCCTCTTTAGTCCTCCTTACTAAAGAGGAAAGGGACAGTTCAATCTGATCCCAGAACAGTTCTCCTCTTCCCCTCAGTCCATCTTAACTGAGCTTTGGTCCAGAGAAGACAGCAGAGTTTCTGGATGGTGTTCACATCTGGCTTCTTCTCTGCCTGATAGAGCTTTAAGCAGCATCAGTGGATGTCAGGGTGAGCTGTGTTTACAGACAATGATCTGTGGAAGTGTTCCTGAGTCCATGCAGTGATGTCCAGAACAGAATCACACCTGTTTTTACTGCAGTGGCCCCTTATTTTTTTACAGGCTTTTGTTGCTGCCATGAAATTCAAAATTACCTTATTTAAAAAAAAACAAAAAACAAATAGCACAGTTTCATAGTTTAAACCTTTGATATTTTTACTATGTTCCACTGTGACTAAAATACATGTTTATATATATGTTTTTATTTATACTACAGAAAATTCCAACTTTTTTGAAACTGTATTTGTGTGTGTGAACAGGTCGCTAAAAGCTCTGTATAAAGCTCACAAAACTGGCTGAGGTTGAAAGGCTCACAGTGTATTCTTGATTATTATTTGTTAATTATTTCTTTGTTAGTTTGTTGCAACTTTTGTCTCAAAATTTTGACATATGTCAACAAATAACTTCTTTGTAAAAAAAACAAAAAAACCTCAACAACCTGTGTTTTTGTTTTAAATATACTTTGTCCAAACCTTTTGCTTTGTTTGCCAAATCTTTTCTTCTGTGAGCCTAATGACCCTCCATTGGAAAGGGAGGGAGTTTAATCTGCCGGTAAATTTAGCTGCATAAAGTGTCTCATTCAGTTTAAAACTTGGGACTCCGCACTCTCCAGTTATGAATTGAGAAAGCTCCCCAGATGGGAAGAAAAATGTCTTCAACTACAGAACAAAACTCCAGTTATTTTGTTTTTTAAAACTATTTTAGATTTCCCATGTCCTGGATGGTCGAGACACCAGCACACTGATTGGCAAAGTTCCAGTACACATCCTGTGAGTGGCCATATCACTCTGTAATATTTCTGTGTGATTGACACATTAACTCTAGGTTGTCCTGTTTCTGATTAAGCAGGACAGCTGACGGGGACAGTCTGCTCACATCCCAGGCAGATAACAGCCATCCGTCCATCTTCTTTACCTTCTTTCTCCTTTTCCGGGCCGGCAGACAACACGCATCGTGTTATTGAATCAGAAATGCTCCTTTGTCTCTCTAAGAGCTCTCACACAGCACTAATCACTGAAGGGAGACATGACGCGTTTAATGTGTCACTGTTAATACTGTACATGTGGGGGAAGAGTCATCTTTTTTTCTTTGTTTTTTTTATACTTTTCATCTTGTGTGGCCAACATGTGACGTGTGCACCCTCTCCTCACTGATGTATGAATAAAGAATTATTATTCCTCTGACCAACAACTCTGTTTTTAATGTACCAAGTATGTAATTATCACCTGCTTCTGAAGGCCACATATTTGAAAAATATCTCATGAATCAGAAGACGGTCCAGTGCTCCATTGTACCATGGTACCCAGTCATTTTTATTCTTAAGCACACCTTAACCAAAGACCCTAACAACCCTCAGGAAGGAGGGGAGTGAGATTTATCTGCATGAGAGTTAAGCTTGGTGCCCAGTTTACATGTGAAGAAACTCCTGGAAATGTTAAATGCTTCTGATGTCGATTGTAAAAATGTTACACGCCATGATCGAATCGCCGTTTAGACGAGACACTGAAACCGCTGTAGTTTCCACGTCAGGTCGTTAGGTGGCGCTGTGATTTTTGTATTCCATGTGCGTGCACGCAGACACTTCAGTCTCAAGTGTATGAACAGTTACATCCAAAACGCTGAACACACAGACGATGGTTTGGACCAACGATGAGGTTGGGCTGCTGCTGATAAGGTGACAAGAGTGAGGCCTCTGCTATCTGCTGCCGGTACTGTTCTGCAGAATAACTTCTGACTGACTGCAGCCGTCGTGGACAGTTTTAAAAACCTTCACCTCTGAGACCAGGATATAATCAGTTTCAGTGTCAGAAAATCCAGTCACTGTTGTTCTTTAGACAAACGGCCAAAACACAGCAGAAAAAAACAGCGTCATGTAAACTGGGCCTAAAGCTTGGAACTCCACACTCCAGTTTTAAGTTTGATAAAACTCCAGAACAGGAAGTGAAACGTCTTCTGCTACAGAACAGAATATACACTCTGAGGCCATATTGTTCAAGGTCTTGTTTAAAACTCGGGCTTGCGAGGCGTTTCCCTAAAAGAATGCTACTTTTACTTATTTAAAGTTTTATTTTTATATGAATATGTCAAGGACTGGATCGGGACGGCCCACTTCTGGCCCTCGGGCCTCAGTTTGCACACATGAACAGATCCACTTAGAGCCACAGATCTTTGAGCTGTTTTTTTTATTCATTTCACTTTGACATCAGTACAGAGACCACATACTGTTTTCAGTTTTGTTTTTTTGTTTCTTTTTTTTTAAAATTCCCCCTGCAACATCTTTCCAAAAAACTTCAAATATTGGAACTAAAAGGCGTAGCTGCTACAAAACCAAGCTGATGTTAGTGAATAAACTTTATGTATCAATTAAGATTTCAAAGCAAAACGGGGGGGAGGGAAACAAAAAGACATTCCAGTCACTCACTCACTCTCATCACTGATAGAAACACAAGAAAAGAGGACAAGCAACATG
>NW_023665895.1:0-10097 GCF_001649575.2 Kryptolebias marmoratus | reverse complement strand
GGTCGCAATAGGCCGAAGCGGCGCTGAGCTGCGAGGGCCGTCCAACGCTGCTCGCAGCTTTAATTTTACTTGAAATTAAATTTCATATTGTTATTTTCAAGGTTTGAACCAAACATGTACAACTTTATCATTTCTTAATGTAAGAAGAGCTTAGACTAAGACTCTGGTGTAAAAGGCAGTGAGCAATATGCATTCCTTCAAAAAAGAAAAGATATGCCTTTTTATTAACTTAACACATTTAAATAATTGATATTTCATTTTCAGATGTTTTTCTTACGCAAATTCCTCAGAATTCTCATTCAAACTACATTTTTGGACAGTGCACGTGTCAGCTGTATTACCTGTGTTTTTGTGTCTTTGTTTGCATTTAGGTGAGAAAGGGAGATCCTTCCAGATTGGTATTTATAGACAATGCTGGCAGACCACAGCAGACCACTGACAACCTCAACTTTAGGCTGGTTGAGGGCATTGATGGGTAGGTACTCAAATATATACCCATCTTTGTTTGAGTTGCTTCACTTCACCAGCAGGGCTTTACATTACACACATTTAGGAAGTTATTTTAGATCACAGTGTGCTAAAAGAACAATTTATTGAAATGAGTGGAAGAGTGATTAGCATTGCCACCTCACAGTAGGAAGGTGTTCTGGTTAAATGCTGCCTGGGGCCTTTCTATGTGGAGACTGCTTTTTCTCCCTGTTCATGGGTTAGGTTTTCTCTTGGTACTCCAGTTTCCACCCAGAGTCTAAAAGGCCGTTTATACAAAGCTGTTTTTTAGTGAAACTGTAATATTTTTGTTGCAGTCCAGCCGTCCGTTTACATGACACCAGCAGCCAGATTCTCTGACACTGAAACTTTTTAAACCCAGGTCTCAGAGTGGAACTTTTCAGACTCTCCCATTTGCATTTCAAATGAAGCGGCAACATATGACTGCACATGAGCACCACAGACGGCTGCAGTCATTAGCTGTTCTACCCATGCAAGTGTACATCAATAACAATAATAATAGCGGATAGCAAAGTGCTGTTTATGTTACTCACCCTTTTCAGCATGTAGCCTCAACCCAACCTCACTGTCAGTCCAAACAAAAGTCTGTCTATTCACCATTTCAGATGTAACTGTTTACATGATCAACAGATTGGTGTCTACATGCATGTGCATGTCAGCTTCAGCAAGTAACCAGGCATGGAAAGTACACAGGTTCATCGAGCACAGCAGCATCAAGTAAATGTGTAATTCTTTTCTAATCAACATCGAAAAATCTCCAACATTTCCAGGAGATCAGTGTAAACTGAGTCATGCAAAAACTGGGTCTAAAATTCCATCAGTTCAGTTCAGTTTATTTATATAGCACCAAGTCCCAACAAAAGCTGTCTCAGGACACTGAACAAAAACATTAACATACATTATAAAGAGCCAATTAGTAAAAAGTATCTATCTAAGGAAGCCATTGTATGAAATCTTCACTTCATCCCAATCTCCCATCCTGAGCAGCACATAAGCAACAATGGAAAGGAAAAACTCCCTTTAGCAAGAAGAAACCTCCAGCAGAACTAGACTCAAGATGGGCGACTATCTGCTTTAACCGGCTGGGGTTAGAGGACAGGAAAGAGACAAAGACAAACATAGAATGACTGTAGTTTCTATTGAAAGAAAGACAAAGAAGAAAATCATGTTAATGATAGAAATAATTACAGTAGAGCAAGTAAAGACAGCAGCAGAGAGAGGAAATGTGGTCAATTTGTCCTCCAGCAGTCTAAGCCTGTAGCAGCATAACTATGGGATAGCTCAGGAAACCCAAGTCGACCATAACTATAGGATTGATCAAAAAGGAAAGTCTTAACCCTCCCGTGGGCTTCAAGTCAAATTGATATAAAGTTACAAACTCACTGACTCGAGCAAATTTAAGTTATTGACAAAGGTTAAACATCTTCTTACAAGTTGTTTTTACTGTTTTAGCTTTACTTACATTCTGAAACAGAGGGCCAGTCGGGTCAAACTTTTTGACCAAATAATTTGTCAAACCAACGAAACCAAAACAACTTTAACCCATTGGTATAGGTTTTATTTTCAAATTGATACAAAAGTCCATTTTAGAGTACATGAATGAGTACGTTATGGCTAAATGATAAAAAAAAACAACTTTATAAAAGTTTATAATAAAGCTCTGTACTTACTGGTTACATACAAACACAAATTTTAAAAAGTAAAGCAGTAATTAAGTGGAGACTAGTCAGAAGAAAACAACAAGACAAAACAAATACAGGCATAAACAGAATGGATGGCAAAATCACTTTAACCAATAAAATCAGTAAAGACAGAGCATTATAAAGTAGAACAAAGAACATTATTAATATATTTGTGGAATAAGTTTAATATTAACATATTTGTGGAATAAACAGACTGGATGGCACTTTATTCTTAGAATATAAAATGTTTTATTCTTTTTTTGCATAAGAGCTTAATTGAACATCTTTTGGTAATTATTTTTTGTGATTAGAGACTAGATAGCTAACCTCTTTTGCTAAAATAATCCAAAATAGTCTCTGTCAGAGTTTTCCAAACATGGAGCAGGACATAAAGCCTGTCAGAGCTGTTTGTTTGACCTGTTGTCTGTATTGCATTTCATCCTGCTGTAATCATGCCATGAAGATGCAACACTTTATACTGAATGTTGTTTGTCTTGTCAGGTTTCCGGAGAAAGCTGTGTCAGTGCTCCACTCAGGGTGTCTAGAGAGTCTTCTTCTGCGCTCTCTTTACACAGACAAGGAATTCTGGGATAGCCGTGGTGGGGCCACGGGTCTCAGGCCTCTAGTCTACATAGTGGAGCAGAGAGGGCAAATTCTCCTTCAGCACATCAGGGACATAATCCTGCACCTCCAGAGGGACCTGTAACTCAGCAGAGCAAGCCAAACCAGCAGGAAATGGAAAGCAGATTAATAAGACGATATGTTAATGAGATCACGGACTGATCATTGTGGAGCAAAACTCACTCTGAGAGCCCCGAGGCACATAGAAACAAAATGAGGCTGGTACTGCAGACGCACAGTGCATCAACATCACAGATGTCACAGCTTTAGTCTTCACAATTAGTTAAACATGGTACATTTATTACATTTAAAGCCAAGGTTGGTAAAATATGCTAATAATGTTAAGTTAACTTCAGCCCATGTACTATATGTAATCTAATGCATAAAGTAAAGATTTTTTTTTGCTGAGAACTGCAGTGTCATCCAGGTGTCATGTGGTTCATCTGTGCAAAGAAATGATTAAATTAAGAAAAAAACTGAGTTGTTTTGTTTTTTTTCATAAAGATTACTGAACTCCAGAAACTGTCATGGTGTGGGGAAAAGAGGCAAACCCAGAGTGCAGACTCATGATGGAAATAAACTAATTTATTACAATAAAAGGCAGCAAGAAGAAAACTAAATGCAAAACAAACTAGATCCAAAAACCGAACGGACATTGGCAGGAGACGAGCAGAACCAGACGTCAAAGTGACAATGAACCAGCAGTGAGTGGAGGAAATGACCAGGTTTTAAACATAGGAGCTAATTAGGAAAAGTGGGCACAGGTGAGATGATTATGAAACCAGGAGGAGGTGGAGATGGGCATGACAAGTAACAGACAGAGGAGAGGTGAATACTGACAGACACAGAGAACAAGACCACAAGAAAACAACAAAAGAGATAACAAACCCAAACCCAAAAAGAGACCAGAAACAAAACACTAAATACAATAAGAAACATTCAAACCGAATCCTGACAGAAACAGAGTGTAACAGACAAAATCTAAATCATAAAGGAACACAATCATTTGTCAGTTGTAGCTGATTGTCTCTACATTACATGTTGAAAATGCAACATTTAATATTTCTCTGTAATTTTCAAATGCACCAGGTTTTGGTCATTCATGCATTTTTATTCATTCATGCAAACAGTTTATTCTATCAATTTATGCAAGCCTTTCCTTAGTATACCAATGTTTCTGTCGGGTTTGGTGAGTGAAGTGAATGAACAAAGGTGACTGATTACAAACAAGGGACAGGTGTGGGTGGTTGAGACAGACTGATAGGACTACTGAGCAGAGGAAAGTGAATGATGGCAAGAACACAAAGGACACAAGGAGCAAAAAACACTACAAAGACTTATAACATAAAACTAAACAAGAAATAAAACAGAACTATAAAAACACGAAACAAACCCAGTACAATCCTGACAGTTACCCCAAACTAGATCTGCACGTGTACTGAAGAGACCTAATAATCAGTTGGAGGATCTAAAGTTTAAAGTACGCCAAAGCAAGGACCAAAAAAGCAGGGACTGGCCTTGAAAAAATGCCGATGGAAACGTGCAAAGCAAGCCAAGTAGAGTGGAGCCGGAACCTTTAGAGCCGGTGGAAAAGGGGCAATATTGTAGTGAAGGCTCCCCATAATTTGAACTTGGCAGACTCACTCAGCTGTCCAGCATCACTCATCGCAGATCCTCGCTCGCAGCTGCCAATTAGCATCCAGATTCGGGATATAAGGACCCCCGTCCACGGCTCCTCCTGCTCGCCAGCAAGTTTCGTGCTCAGCAAGTTTCGTGCTCCCGACCAGCTCGTCTCTGTGGCCGCGCTTCTCCCCTCTGGCGATTTTTCCCCTCCTCCCCCACCTCTCCCCGCTTGCGGCAAAAGAACCATGAAGAAGTCACCGGGGCCACCCCAGCTCCTCCAGCGCCCCGCTCCGGCTTCAGGGCCTTCCTCCGCCAGGCGCTGCCTCGATGTTCCCGCTCCAGCAGCTTCTCCGTCAGCTTCAATCTCCGGAGTCGCCCCCTCCCCGCTTCGCAGCCTGTCCTTCGTCCTGCAATTTTTAATTTACTTTCCCTAGATATCTAAAAGTATTCTTATTCTTTTCATGTCATATTTTGCTCCTCGCAGTGCTGTTGTTTTTAGGTTAGAGTTTTTATCCAATCAAAATTTAGCAACCTTACATTGCCAGGCTGTATGAAATCGGCCCAGGCCTTCGGAATCAACAGTGCTGGTGTCTGTGCACTGTCAGTGAACGGGCAAATGCGGTTGATGGATGGTTGCGATTGCCAATCGCGTCAGGAGTAGGGTCAGTGGGGCCCTCTAGCTGGCCTCACGTTGAATGTGTCATTTGCACGTCCTATGATTGGATATGGAAACTTAGTAGTTGAGCCGCGGCAGTGCTATGCAGATCAACAGAGTCACACCCGGGACTGTTACCGGTTAAAACTTTAACCCACAATGGCCGAAGGAGAGCAACACGTTGATTTGGTTGCTGATTTACTGGCAAGGCTGTTTTCAAGACAAACTTTTCAAGAGAAGCTAGATCTCGTTAGAGGAGGACGCCGACCCTGAGCTAGCTAACCTGTCCCAGAATGGATTTGTGTCAAAATAAGTGTTGTGGGGGACACAGACGTTTTTTGGTGAGTGCAAACATTTTATTTATTCTATTTAGTTTTGACAGTAGCATACCTTCCTCGTCTGATTTTACCGCTGTGTTTCGCTTAGCCGATCCCCGTCTCATCCGGGACCTACCAGTGGTGAATTCCTGGCTGCCTTCGGGGTCTTCAGAGACGTTATGCGTTTTCTCTACCCTGACTGTCGGGCCGACCTAGTCTCCTTTCTCGCTTGTTCACAAGTGATGGTAAAATGGAGTGGGAGATGGAATGATGAATTGAGGCTTAGTCCGCAGTAATGAGGGTGTTGCTTTGATCATTTGTGGTGAAGGAAGAGTTAAATCGAAAGGCAAAGCTCTCAATTTAGTGGTCCATCTATGTTCCAATCCTCACCTATGGTCATGGATCATAACCAAAAGAACAAGATCCCTGATACAAGCAGCTGAAATGAACATCCCTTACAGGGTGGCTGGGCTCAGCCTTAGAGATACAGTGAGGAGCTCTGTCATTCAGGGGGAGCTGAGAGTAGAGCCGCTGCTCCTTCACATCAAAAAGAGCCAGTTGAGATGGTTTATGCATCTGATTAGGATCCTCCCTTTGGAGGTTTTTCTGGCATGTCCCACAGGGAAGAGACCTCAGGGCAGACCCAGAACTCGCTGAAAGGATATATATCCTCTCTGGCTCGTGAACACCTTGGGATCCCCCAGGAGGAGCTGGAGAGTATCACTAGAGAGAGGGGTGTCTGGGTGTCTCTCCTGGACCTGTTGTCTCCGCAGCCCGACCACATGTAAGTGGTAGAAAATAAATGAATGGATCGATGAATGAATTCAGAAAAACTGAAGTCATTATTTTTGGTTGCCAAAAAATCAGACTCAGTATTCAACCCTATCATCACTTTTAATGGCGTCACCTTTTTTTTTAATCAAGTGCTACTACTATTCTCAAAGCTGCTTTTCATAGTAGCTTTGAGAATTAAAAAACAAAAACTGGCTATAAATCAAGCAGATTTACAGATGTTAGGCTAAATTCTGGTGCGGTAGTAGCTGGGAGTCACTCCAAACTTATATCGTGAGTGCCCAACTGATCACACAGTAGTTATTTTTAAAATGTTGTCAATTCTGTCTGTTAGCAAAATATTTTATCAACAACTAAATGGATTTTAATGAAACTTTCAGAAATTAATCATTGGTTGTACATTTATAACTAATTAGCTTTTGGAGTCAACCCAATTCAAGATGGCTGCCACAGCCAACTGACTTTCAGTTACTACAATAGCAATATTTTAGGTTTAAATCTGTAAAACTGAATGAGTTACACCCAACAAGCTGAATTAGATAGTCGTTAAAAAATCTTTCTAATGTCATGAATTCAGCTCAAAAAGTCATAATTATGACATTTAAATTATTAAAATATATCCAGTAGTTCATGAGATATTTTGCTAACAGACAAATGCAGTTGACTCCAGTAGTTAACGGCAAAGTTTTAAAAACAGATCTTGAGCAATCAGCTAGTCATCAGACTATGTGTTTAGAAGGCCTCTCAGCTACTACCACAATCAATTTTAGTTCAGTAACTGTCAAAGTAGCCAAGAGATGGCCATTTTTGTCTTTAATGAAATCACCTGCCTGTGGCAGTGATCTTGAAACCAAAAGTTAATCAGCTGTAGATGTTCATCCTGTCAGGAACGGTGGAGACAGAGGCGAACCCAGAACGCAGACTCATAGTATAAATGAAAAAACTAATTTATTAAACTAAGAACCAAAACGAAAACAAAAAGCTGACGTGGCAGCAAAACTAACTATAACAAAAATCCAGGCAATTAACAAAAGCGGGACAAGGCGAGGCAAAAACAGAGAGGGACCAGAGACCAGACAAGAATCAAACATGAACAAACAACAGACGACTAACACAGACAATGAACCAGCGACTAGTGGGAGAAATGACCGGGTATTTGAGTACTGAGGATAACGAGGTGAGTGGGAACAGGTGAAGTGATTACAGAGTCGGGACAGGTGTAGATGGGCGTGGTTAACAGGCAAGTGAGTGACTGGGGAAGGGTGAAATGCAACATGAACATAAGACAACAAAATGCAAACTACAACAGAATCGCAACAAAACCCCAAACCAAAGAATAAAATAAAACATAAACAAAACCCATAGAAAAACCAAATCACCACACATCCATGATTACTTTTTGAGACTTTCATTAAGTTCTGTTCAGTGGTTAGAAGGTATCTTGTTAACTCTAAGAGACAGATAACTGCCTCTTCACCTTCAGTGGCAGCATATTTATCCTGAGCAACCACAGCTTCAAATGTTTACTTATAGATGATGTTAATTAAAAGGCATTTGCCACTTCATCAACTGCTCAGTTTTCTGTGGATGACAGGGTATTGATAACAGTGATTATGCTGTGAAGGGTAAATGCTCTGAGCAAAATAGATAAGTAATCACTAAACATTCGGCAGACAGAAGACAAGGACACACAGCTGAATGGAGTGTTTTTTCCAGCCCACACTCCTTTCACTGGTCACCATTCATTAGCCCTCAGTGTGGAATGTGCATATTAACTAATTGTAGCAGAGCTGCAGCCTGGGCACCAGATGGAGTTATTGTGCTTACAGA
Organism: Kryptolebias marmoratus; assembly: GCF_001649575.2. NCBI lineage: Eukaryota > Metazoa > Chordata > Actinopteri > Cyprinodontiformes > Rivulidae > Kryptolebias > Kryptolebias marmoratus. Next base: position 2,070 of record NW_023665895.1, on the reverse strand, counting down.
AGCTAGTTGGAGACATTGGCAGCTTCTTGTCTTCAAATTTGAAAGGCTCCATCCAAGAGTTGTTTTTGTCTCCCATAAACTGTGCAACAACCTGCAGCTCTGGCTATGAGCTAGAAGCATGATTGTGCAAAATTTATTTTTCCAAAACTCTGTACAATTGTATATACACATCACATTCTACTGGATCTTTATTCGGTATGCTGTAGTGGTTTGCAAAAGTATTCCCCCTTTGGTAATTCTTGCCCACCAGTGAAGGTCATGATATTTTTGCCTGTGTTGGTGTGTATGTATGTGTTTATTTGTCTCAAGCATTAGCAAAGTATCTCATGAACCACTGCCAAACAGAAGAAAATTATCCTTCCCAAGAAGAAATTAATTCATTGCTAAATAATATTGATTTTCCACATTTGACATGAACAGATTAGTGTGCTTGAAGCTCCTTTACCAGAAAAAAGAATTAACAAATGCAATACATCTAACAATAAAGCACCAGGTCTGGATGGTTTTCCGGCTGAGTTCTACAAGCATTTTTGGGATATGCTCAATCCAATATATTTAAAATTAATACAAAAAGTAAAACACACTAGTATTATTTCTCATAAATTTAAACACAGCTGCTATCACAGTTCTTTGTAAACCTGGTAAAGATCCCACTGTCACCTTTGGTTATCAACCACTCTCATTAATGAATACAGATATGAAAATTATAACCAAGGCATTAACATTTAGAATTGAGAAAGTCATTTAATTCATAATTCATCCAGATCAAACTGGTTTCATCAAAAATAGACACTCATAGTCATAGTTTTTGGTGTTTTGTTTGGTGTCTTTGTAGTTCTTGTTTTGCTTTGGTTGTCTTTTGGGTTTCTGTGTTTATGTCTTGTCACCATTCACCTCCCCAGTAGTTTTCCAGTCATGCCTGCCACGCCCACCTCACCTGGTCCTCGTCAAGTCCACAGCTGCATCCCATTATCATCTTTCCCTCAGTGTTTAAAACCGGTCTCTGTTCTTCTCTCTTCACTGGACCATTCTGCTTGTTAATGTTTATTGTTGCCACATTTCTTGCCTTGCCGCGCCTTGTCTCTCTTTTTGGATTTTGTTATTGTTAGTCTATGCTGCCATGCCAGCCTTTTGTTTTGCTTGTTTATTGAAGTTAATAAATTAGTTTCCTTTTTGTACGACGAGTCTGCGTTCTGGGTTCGCCTACATCTCCCCCCCACTGACACACTCTTCATATGATATACTGACTTTTGAACTTAATGGCTTTAATACATGTTGTGGAATTTTCTTTAACAAAGAGGACAACGAAGAGTTTTGTCTTAGGATAATTTATTATTTAAGCTATAAAGCTGAGAATCACCGAGCTGAGGTCAGTCAGCAGAGTGAATCTAAAACAAAAAGGCCTTCCTTTTAAGTACCTAGTTCTATACACTCGGTAATTTTCCATAGGATGAGGAGGGGTCAAGGAATGGGGGTAGGGGTCAGGAAACTGCCACAAAGAGAGGTAGTTGTCAGGTTGGGAGGAGAGAGAGGTGAACCAAATGCGCAGACTCATTGTGGTTCCAAGGAAAATAAAATAATTCATTTTAAAATAAAAGAACAAAAGCAAAAAGTCGATGAAGCAGCAAAACCAAACAAGAACAAAAATCCAAAGCATAGCATAAACAACAAGACAACGCAAGACATGGGAGGAACCAGACAGCGTGTTTAAGCGACAAAGGAACAGCGAAGAAATGGAGGAAAGTACCAGGTTTTAAAAGCAGAGGGTAATCAGAGGAAGTGGGCACAGGTGTGTGATTACTAACAAGGAGCAGGTGCAGATGGGTGTGGCAGGTAAACAAGTGACTGACTGAGGAGTGAATAATGACAGAAGTACAAAGACAAGGAACAAATTGCGGCAGTATGTAAAGGAAAGCAGAGATGTCCAAAATGTGGGGAAGATCATAAATTTGAAGAATGTAAGGAAGAAGTAGAAGAGAAATGTTGTAACTGTGGGGGAAATCATAGGGTCACGTACGGAGGCTGCGAGGTTAGGAAGAGGGCTAAAGAAGTAGTGCAGATAAAAACAAC
>NW_023665894.1:7981-10123 GCF_001649575.2 Kryptolebias marmoratus | reverse complement strand
TTTGGTTTTCTCCTCCAGAGTTCATTCTTATTTAAATGGTGTACAGTGATGAGTCTATAACATGATGCTGTAGCTGTAAATTGTTATTTCAAGATGTTTATTGTATGGAAAACATCATATTGTCAACATTTGTATCATGGTAACTGAAGTATGGTTGTACTTTGCTCTGCTGAAAAATTAATAAAAATCTAAGTTCTAAAAAAAAAATATATATATATATCTTTGATAAAATTCCAGTGTTCATTAGTTTTGGTTAGCATTAGCAAGTATTCAAATGTGGTATGGTTGAGGCTAGCTAAGATGCTAATTTCTTGTTAGCTAAGAACTGGTTCTTCTCAAGGCTGTTGTTCAGTCTTTATTTTTACTGTGCGTTTTTAATGTGTTTAAATATAAACTCAATAAGTTTCAGTTTTGAATTTAGCCTTAGTTAGCATTATTTAGCAATAAAACCCTTTTAGCTAACGGTAAACTGTCAACTTTTTTTTCCCCTCCAACTCTGATCAACTGTATAAAATCAGTGCACCGTGGAAGATTTTGTAGCGTTTTATTTCAACATTTATTTTAAATAGGGACTTTGAACAAACGGATAAGCTGTAGAGTTGGCTGACATTTTAGAAGAAATCGATAAACGGTTTATTTGTTGTTGTTTTTTTTAAATCAATCCGCTGAAAGGTCTTACGCTGCCAGGCGAAGCGTGCGAGGTGTGTCGATCTGACGCACAAGACCGTTCGGGGCGTGAAAGCACGCGGGAGCCTCCAAACGCTTCGTTTCCTGGTTGACGCCTTCATCGCCTACGATTTGGGGCAGATTTGGGGCTGTATTCCAGCTGGGGTCGGAGTCGGATCTGTGGTTGGAGGTCACCTCTCTGCCAGCGGGAGAGATAAGAGGAAACCCCCGAGCCGGTCGCACACAAAGACCCGTGACCGTCATCTAATTAGCGGCTGTCATTGTTCTCCCACAGGATCTCTAAATCTGGAAGGACGACGCACACCCTTGTCCTCCCTTCCTCCCTCGCTCGCACGCCGTTCGCCTCCTCGCTGCAAATTCATCTTGTTGTGCTGCGCGGTGACAAAAAGGAGGACCGGATAGAACGTGGCCTTAACGGCACAGCGATCCGAATGAGTCCGGACCTCCCAGGGGTTTACGATGTTTAAGGAATCACAGGTCACACCGCCCTGACAGTCCGAGGGTAGGACGCCGGGTTCGCAGGCCTGCCGAGCTGACGGTTGGCGGGCGCTCGGGAAGGCGTTAAACCCTCGAAAGGGTTGGGGGGGGGAAACAACCAACGGCCGCAAACAGAACCAAGGACAAGAAGCAATTTAAACGACAGTAACCCCCCCAACACACACACACACCTCTGACCAATATCTGCTGTAGTTGCTGTGGTTACCAAAACACGCTGCCACGCAACCTCCGAGTAGGTCCATGGCGAAATATGAAACGCCGAGGGGTGTTACTATATCTAACAAGGTGAGATTATCGTCCAAAACCCAGCGTTTGCGATGGTGCGGCCTTGTGTTAGATTCCTTGGAAATGGTTGTTTGCAGTTTAAGGCGGGGTTGTCAGTACATTTGATCGTTTCTACCAGGGGGGTGTGATGGAAGGCGTACCGAACGTTTTTGGTCTAAGCCAACAAAAATGGACCGAACTGGGATTTGTTTTGTTCACCATTCCTCTCCTTATTTCTTCTTAAATCATTCAGTGTTTCTCCTCATCTTAATGCTGACACAGAATTGGAGTTTATCAGTCCCTCCAGGATTTTGCGAGCATTTTTTGTGATTGTTGCGGCTAAAATGCCTGATTTTGTGGGGGAATTTCCTAAAAGTTGCTTTATTTTTTTTCTTACTAAAATCAATAAAAAAACATAACTTTTAATATATAAACCAAAAATCCTTCCTAGTTCTGTAAGATAATTCCCAACAAACATTGACATTCTCAAAAGGTGCTTTATTTGAGAACATTGATAGCTTCTAAACTGACATTTATGACCATTTCTGGATTGTCCCTGGTCTGCAGCTCTCCTCACATGTTTTGCAGACACAAAGTGTTTGTCGATGCGTTTATGTTCCATGGTTACACTGCAGGACGTGCAAAACAGCTGCAGCTGGGGAGGAAACTGGTTTGCGACCGCAGTGAAGTTAG
>NW_023665894.1:0-6789 GCF_001649575.2 Kryptolebias marmoratus | reverse complement strand
GGGGGGGGGGGGGGGGGGGGGGGGGGGGGGGGAGTGGGAACCTTTAGTCCGAGGAATGCCAGACATGCGGCTCCAATTCCCTGAGCTCCCCGAAACATGAGCCGAGGAGACAATGGAGGCCGAGAGGGATGAAGGTGGCAGAGTGTTTGAGCGGCCAAGGAGCTTACTCAGAGAGCATGAAAAAAAAAAGTCCCCGAACTAAGCTGTCCGGGCATTAGAGGCGACGCGCTCAGGAACACTTTTAAAAAGGAAAACCGTCATTTAAAATCGTGGAAAGAAAGAGTCTCTTTTGTTTGTAGACTTCTTTAAGTAGGGCGGACTTTACCACGCACAGGCAGCTGAAAAGACCCAAAAAAAAGGGACTGTTTTCCAAAAGATTCCCACTAAATTGTGCTTCTTGTCGCTTTTAAGGGAAAACAAACAAGCCGGGCCCGAGGTTTCCGTGTTCCTTTGATAACTTTTTTTTAAACGGAACATCTATCCGTCGTAGCTCCTTGAATAATTGGAGCGAACACCTGAGGCAAGTTTCTGAAAACGCTAAGCCGCTTCCCGTAGTCCAACTGCAGGAGGATCAGCCGATTTAAGCCGAAACCATTCATTGATTGACAGGATATTTGCAAAAAAAAAAAAAAAAAAGCTGCTTTGGATGATATTTTGATGTAAACAACTGGTCACGTGCCTAGCTCTGATGGCTAAAGCGACAACTTTGTGACAAACCCCACAGGGGGATTATTACCCAACTCGTCAAGTTCCTTCTCAGCTACGATGACTTCGTAAAAAAAAAAGGCTTTTACAGCTCAGAGTTTTGGTTTCACACCCCGCAGCTGGAAACCTACATGGGTTTCGACTCGTTGCTGCTGCAGTCGTTTTCAAAGTACACGCTAAAAAAGGGAGCAGCATCTTTAAGAAAAGGAATTTCCTTCGGGGACATACAAGTAAACATGCAAATACGAGTATTTTCTCTGTTAAAAATATTCTACAATCACAAAACGATGGTATAATTTAGCTTGATGTATTTTATATTTGTTTATGGCATAGATATTTTACTGTCACCCCCCTCCCCCCCGTAATGTCTAGTTTACGGTATTCTAGGTAGCGTTGCCAAAAGGTGGAAAACTTCCGGTAAATTTCGGGAAATGGTAAGTGGTTCAATGGTAAGCTAAGCTAGGGAGTTCTGGGAATCTTCCAAATCAGACACTTTCAATGGGAATTTATGGGAATTACCTGGAAATGGGAGGGTCACAACTCGGTAAAACGATCCGATTTGAAAACCTTTCTCAAGTTCAAGTTGAACAAAAAACCTGAATGTTGAGTAAAGTTTAAAAAAAAAGTGTAAAAAAAAAAAAAAAAAATCAAGAAATTACATTTCACCTCTAAAGATCATTAAAAAGTCCCTTCTATAGTTTTACATGAATAAAAGTCCCTGTTTTTTCTTGAACAAACCCAGTTCAACAAAGTTTCTACAACGACGCCGAAACCCTTTCCGGTTGAGGACTGCTCAGTGAACGTAGGGGGCGTGGCCTCAACATCCCCGCAGTTAACGTGACGATGGAGAAATACCATAAACGTACTGGCAAAATTATTAAATACAACTCCCACAGCTGTATTTCAAATCCCTGTTAAGGAACAACCTTCAATAGTTTAAAATTCAAAGTTTAATCCTATATGAACTTTTACGAAAAGTTCCTGAATTTGAAAATTCCCAGTATTGTGGGACTGGGAACGTTCGGCTCGTCCGACCGGATCGCCGCTGTCTTAAAGCTCTGATTTTAAAAGGCTTTTATTGTGGTTAATATGAACGCCATTTTGGAAATCCTTACAACATCGTGAATTTCGGACTTCCGCTCGGGGACTTTTCCAAATTGCCGTTTTACGTTAAGTCCACCTTTTTTCTCCTGGCCCTGCTCGTCACTTTGTACAGAATTAAACTTCCTTTTTCTCCAAACTGAAGTTGGTCAAGGACCTGTCGATGATATTAAGTGTTCCTAATCTTTCAAATAGGTAACGATAGTAGGAAAGGCGATTCGGGCCCAAAGTCCGAAGCTAGCTGGTGAACAAAGAAGCTAACAAGCTAAATATTTGCTCAGCAGAACTTTGAACAGAGTCAAAGTATGTTACTGGGTATTTACCAGATTCTGATAGAGGTCTGCAACTAAACAGGTAGAGTTTATTTGTGCTTCATGTCAGATTTTAGCACCGCGAGACGATTTTTGACGCTAACCTCGAGTTGCTAAACGCGATAAATGACGATTCAAACGCGTCAGCGATGACGAAGACGCATGACTATGCCTGTTTAATGATGGTTTCTTGGCTTGTTAGGGGAATGGGCTTCGGGGCTGGGGGGGTCACAGTGTCCCCGACTGGTTCGAGTCTCCGACGCGCACCCCTCACTCGGACAGCGAGCAACCTCTTCCTCTTCCTCCTCCGCCGCCGCCGAAAGGGGGGACGCGTCGGGGAAGCTTTAAAGGGGCCGGCTCAGACAGGCCGGGGCGGGGGACGAGCGGAATGCCGCACGACCGGCAGGCGTTTACCTTAATGACCCGAATTACGCCCTCCCTCTTTAAACACACACACACACACACCAGGCTGCTCATTAAGCCACTCGTCAACGTCGAACAAAGACCGCGTAGGTGTGTGTTTGTGTCTCGCCTCCACGACTGCACGGTGGTCTTTGTCCGAACGAGAGTCCGGGTCCCCCAACCCCCCCCCCCNCTATAAGTGATAAAAAGCTGAGTTAAAGTCACAAAACACTAGCTAAAATAAGCAAAACACTAGCTAAAAGTAACTGAACAATAAGCTAAAAGTAGTAAGATGCTAGCTTAACGTTACAAAAGGCTAGTTAAATGAAAAAAGACTAGGTAAATATGGAAAAAGACTAGTTAAATATGTCAAAAGACTAGTTAAATGTAACAAAAGATTAGTTAAATGTGGCAAAAGCCTAGCTAAAATGAGCAAATGCTAAATGTAGAATAGCATTGTGCTACTTTTAGCATTTTGGTAGCATTTTGCTTGTTGGTTAAAGGTAGTAAAATTTTAACCAAAACCTACAAAAGACTAGTTAAATGTAGCCAAGGGCTAACGTAAAAGGACTAAAAGGACCAAAACACTACTTAAAAAAAACAAACACTAGATAAAAGATTTATTAAAGCAGAGCACTAGCTAAATGTAGCAAAAACTAGCATAAAGTTGTAAAATGCTACCTCACAAAACTAGTTAAAAGAAGCAAAAGACGAGTGAAATGTAACAAAATGCTAGCTTAAGTACCAAAACACTGAAGGCAGCAAAAAGCTAACTAAAAGTAGCAAACAAATAGTCACTTAAAGTAATAAAATGCTAGCTATAAGTGATAAAAAGCTGAGTTAAAGTCACAAAACACTAGCTAAAATAAGCAAAACACTAGCTAAAAGTAACTGAACAATAAGCTAAAAGTAGTAAGATGCTAGCTTAACGTTACAAAAGGCTAGTTAAATGAAAAAAGACTAGGTAAATATGGAAAAAGACTAGTTAAATATGTCAAAAGACTAGTTAAATGTAACAAAAGATTAGTTAAATGTGGCAAAAGCCTAGCTAAAATGAGCAAATGCTAAATGTAGAATAGCATTGTGCTACTTTTAGCATTTTGGTAGCATTTTGCTTGTTGGTTAAAGGTAGTAAAATTTTAACCAAAACCTACAAAAGACTAGTTAAATGTAGCCAAGGGCTAACGTAAAAGGACTAAAAGGACCAAAACACTACTTAAAAAAAACAAACACTAGATAAAAGATTTATTAAAGCAGAGCACTAGCTAAATGTAGCAAAAACTAGCATAAAGTTGTAAAATGCTACCTCACAAAACTAGTTAAAAGAAGCAAAAGACGAGTGAAATGTAACAAAATGCTAGCTTAAGTACCAAAACACTGAAGGCAGCAAAAAGCTAACTAAAAGTAGCAAACAAATAGTCACTTAAAGTAATAAAATGCTAGCTATAAGTGATAAAAAGCTGAGTTAAAGTCACAAAACACTAGCTAAAATAAGCAAAACACTAGCTAAAAGTAACTGAACAATAAGCTAAAAGTAGTAAGATGCTAGCTTAACGTTACAAAAGGCTAGTTAAATGAAAAAAGACTAGGTAAATATGGAAAAAGACTAGTTAAATATGTCAAAAGACTAGTTAAATGTAACAAAAGATTAGTTAAATGTGGCAAAAGCCTAGCTAAAATGAGCAAATGCTAAATGTAGAATAGCATTGTGCTACTTTTAGCATTTTGGTAGCATTTTGCTTGTTGGTTAAAGGTAGTAAAATTTTAACCAAAACCTACAAAAGACTAGTTAAATGTAGCCAAGGGCTAACGTAAAAGGACTAAAAGGACCAAAACACTACTTAAAAAAAACAAACACTAGATAAAAGATTTATTAAAGCAGAGCACTAGCTAAATGTAGCAAAAACTAGCATAAAGTTGTAAAATGCTACCTCACAAAACTAGTTAAAAGAAGCAAAAGACGAGTGAAATGTAACAAAATGCTAGCTTAAGTACCAAAACACTGAAGGCAGCAAAAAGCTAACTAAAAGTAGCAAACAAATAGTCACTTAAAGTAATAAAATGCTAGCTATAAGTGATAAAAAGCTGAGTTAAAGTCACAAAACACTAGCTAAAATAAGCAAAACACTAGCTAAAAGTAACTGAACAATAAGCTAAAAGTAGTAAGATGCTAGCTTAACGTTACAAAAGGCTAGTTAAATGAAAAAAGACTAGGTAAATATGGAAAAAGACTAGTTAAATATGTCAAAAGACTAGTTAAATGTAACAAAAGATTAGTTAAATGTGGCAAAAGCCTAGCTAAAATGAGCAAATGCTAAATGTAGAATAGCATTGTGCTACTTTTAGCATTTTGGTAGCATTTTGCTTGTTGGTTAAAGGTAGTAAAATTTTAACCAAAACCTACAAAAGACTAGTTAAATGTAGCCAAGGGCTAACGTAAAAGGACTAAAAGGACCAAAACACTACTTAAAAAAAACAAACACTAGATAAAAGATTTATTAAAGCAGAGCACTAGCTAAATGTAGCAAAAACTAGCATAAAGTTGTAAAATGCTACCTCACAAAACTAGTTAAAAGAAGCAAAAGACGAGTGAAATGTAACAAAATGCTAGCTTAAGTACCAAAACACTGAAGGCAGCAAAAAGCTAACTAAAAGTAGCAAACAAATAGTCACTTAAAGTAATAAAATGCTAGCTATAAGTGATAAAAAGCTGAGTTAAAGTCACAAAACACTAGCTAAAATAAGCAAAACACTAGCTAAAAGTAACTGAACAATAAGCTAAAAGTAGTAAGATGCTAGCTTAACGTTACAAAAGGCTAGTTAAATGAAAAAAGACTAGGTAAATATGGAAAAAGACTAGTTAAATATGTCAAAAGACTAGTTAAATGTAACAAAAGATTAGTTAAATGTGGCAAAAGCCTAGCTAAAATGAGCAAATGCTAAATGTAGAATAGCATTGTGCTACTTTTAGCATTTTGGTAGCATTTTGCTTGTTGGTTAAAGGTAGTAAAATTTTAACCAAAACCTACAAAAGACTAGTTAAATGTAGCCAAGGGCTAACGTAAAAGGACTAAAAGGACCAAAACACTACTTAAAAAAAACAAACACTAGATAAAAGATTTATTAAAGCAGAGCACTAGCTAAATGTAGCAAAAACTAGCATAAAGTTGTAAAATGCTACCTCACAAAACTAGTTAAAAGAAGCAAAAGACGAGTGAAATGTAACAAAATGCTAGCTTAAGTACCAAAACACTGAAGGCAGCAAAAAGCTAACTAAAAGTAGCAAACAAGTAGTCACTAAAAGTAATAAAATGCTAGCTATAAGTGATAAAAAGCTGAGTTAAAGTCACAAAAGACTAAAAGTAGTAAGATGCTAGCTTAATGTTACAAAAGGCTAGTTAAATGAAAAAAAGACTAGTTAAATGTAACAAAAGATTAGTTAAATGTGGCAAAAGGCTAGCCAAAATGAGGAAATGCTTAAAGTAGAATAGCATTTTGCTACAACCTAAAAGAAGCAAGTCACTAGCTGAAAGATAAGCTGATATGAACACTAGCTTAAAGTTAAAAAGAGCAAAACACTATCTAAATGAAAAAAAAAAATGCTAGCTAAAAGATAAAAAAAGCAGAACACTATGTAAAAGTAGCAAAATGCTCACTAAAAGTAATAAAATGTAGTTATAAGTGATAAAAAGCTGAATTAAAGTCACAAAAGACTAGCTAAATGTAGCAAAAAGCTAGCTAAAAGCAATCCCTTACCCTGTCTTTAGTTTCACAGTTACACAGTTATCCCGGCCCAAACATTATACTTCACCAGAGGTGCTACGGCTAACTGCCGCCGCAGCTTTTTGTGCTCGCAAACTGGAAAATCAGTTTGGGAATCAAGTTGAAATCCCACGTTTTATGACCAAAGTCAACAATTTTCTTGACATAAATGGGACTTTTTTTTTTTTGGGTTCCAGTTGTAGCATCCAGTGCTAACGTGTCGTAGAGTTGACCCATTCCTTTGGAAAAGTGCTTTAGAAAAGTCCTACCAGTTAAAATGATTTAATTTGACTCGCAAATCAACCTAAAAACAAACATGGATTCCCTTTATTATCAGTGAGAGATAAATGTACTCATCGGTGTTGCAAAGAGTGGGGAAAAATGGAACCTAAATTGACGATCCACCGAATTCCCATTTCGCTGTCCTTTCCCGGGGAACCCTTCTGGTCTCGCTGCCTTCAGGCTACTTCCCCTCGACATGAAATCGTGGCTAATTTCCACCCCAAAA
>NW_023665893.1:0-10161 GCF_001649575.2 Kryptolebias marmoratus | reverse complement strand
AGCACGCCCAGGCTGACCCCACAGGTGTTCAACAGGGTGGAGGTCAGGACTGCAGGCCGGTCATTCCTTCCTCTCCTCTCCCAAACTCTGGAGGTAGTGTCTGATAAACCCCGCTCTGTGGGGCCAGCATTGCCATCTTGGAAGACAGAGTTCAGGCCCAGATTGTAGAGATATGGGATTTGCCACTGGTTGCAGAATCTCATCTCGTAAAACCTCAACTTCATGACCTTCTCTGACATCCCCCATTATGTGAAACTTGGCCTTCAATTCAGAGATGGTATTAGGGCTCACTTTAAATAATGCTGCAGCTTGGTTTTGCTGAACACCAGCTTGAAGTTGCCTAATGACAAAGGCCCTATCTAAATCAGTCAAATGTGACAGGTCCTGAGCAGCACTGTAACGGTTCATTTCAGAGGAAAATCAACGGTTAGGTTTGGCTCCAGCACGATGTTCTCAGGAATACATCAGGCTACACGTCATTTAGTTTTTCGTTGTTTCTCACAGAAACATTCTGCATTTTCTTTTAAACATTCGTATCACAGCTACCACCAGAACACCCACGTCCTCTTTTTCATGTTTGCCTTCTGCAAACAGGAGCGTTCATGGAAAACAGCAGCCATCCCAAGTGTGCAGATGTTGCTCATCAGGCACCAAACATTTCCATGTTGCAGTAGGAAACATCTTGTGGGTAAAATAGACCCTTATTGGTTGTATTTAGCAACATTCCAACTGACTGAAGCCAGGAGAGACTGTAATCAACACATCTTGAGTTCTGCTGACATGCAACTCTGTGCTTTTCTGAGAAACATGTTTTCAAAGGTATAAAACATGCAAAATATAGGAAAAAATAATAATGTGTCTAATTTGTGCAGCATTACCTCACTTAAACAGATAAGGCTTAACAGAAATGTTGGCACATGTTTTGAGTCAAGTCAAAAACAGACAAAAAAAAGAAACCTTCAGGTCGTACAGATTGGACAGACAGTGAGCGAGCAGCTGTTTACACAGAACACAGTCAGTGTTGCAGCTTGGATTAATGTACAGTATAAACCAAACAGTGTGAGTGTGAGCAAGATGTGTTTGCACCCATTTTTATCACCTTCCACCAAAGGTTCTTATAATGGTTAAAATTGTGAATGTAAAATTTGGAGCTCATCACTAATGTGGACACAATTAGGATTGATTTAAGGAACAAATGTAATATTTACTTCATTTTTGTAGTGATACAGTGGTTAAAATGCAAGATTTACAGATTTTTTGACGCAGATCATTGCTTTCCGGTAGATGTGTTACACTTAAGTGCTTGATCGTTAATGTGGATGTGGCTGATAGATGTCTGAGCAGTCAGTCGGGTACAAAGAGTGGAGTTACACAGTTTTTGACCTATCTCTCTCTCTAACCAGTGTGATTTTATACACGTTTGCAAAGGAAGTAAATAGTTCAACTTTAGGAAGGACTCAGTGATTTTTCTTTTCTTTTTTTTTCACTGTGGATTAAGACAAATATAGACCTCAGAATGTCAAGCTAGTGGTTTCAATCAGTGGAAGCCTACAGTGATAATGTGTGTGTTTGTCTGTTAGCAAAATATCTCATGAAATAATGGATAGATTTTTAAAAAAGTAATTATTGGATCATCTACAACTGATTAGCTTTTGAAGCCAGCTCAATTCAAGACAACCAACTGGCTCCAAATGGCTCTAACTCAGTCAGGCTTGTGCTAGAATTTGGTGTGGTAGTAGCTGAGAGTCATTCACAACACACATTCCAAGTGCTACTCATTACGCAAGATCTTTGCCTAAATCATTATATCTAACTGTTTGGAGTAAACTCTGTTTTTTAGCAAAATATTTCAAGAACAATGAATAGATTTGAATGAAAATCTTAGAAAGTGATCACTGAATGTCTAACAAGAAGTGATTAACTTTTGAAGTCAATCCAATTTAAGATGATAGCCACAGCTAATTGACATTTACCAACACAAGAATGGCTATAACCCGGTCAGTTTTACAGATATTGAGCTAAACCTTGATCTGGTAGTGGCTGAGCATCAATAACAACACATACTGTGAGAGTGACATCTCACAATATAGCTTGGGATTACTCACTTTGTTATTTTCGAGGTTTGACAAAAGCAACTGCAGCTCCATCTTTTGTCAACATAAGATGATTAAATATTTGCCAGTCAAGCTGAAAATGAGCCTGTATCACAGAGCACTTTGTCCTCTGGGGTGATTATTAGCTCACACACTGAAAGAGATGAGCAGGTGTTGTTCAGATGTTTACAGCCTGTAGCTGATGTTAGCAGTTGAACAGTCAGTGGCAGTCGCACAGGGAGCCCAGAGACACAGACACTGTGTGCGTCTGAGGGTATTTAGGCCAAAACTATTGTTCACTGCAGCTGCATGTAGGAGCAGACAGGAATTACACCTGATCACACACACACACGTAAAGAGGTTGTTGCAGGAAGTCCACGAGAGCAGCCATGAGCCATTAGAGCTATTTGTCCAAACATTTATGGACCACCTGTGAAGGCATGTCTGCGCGAGTGTGTTGATTTGTCTGGACCATTACTAAATGTATCTCATGAGCCACTGAACTGATTTTAATGATACTCTCCGAAAGTAGTCATTGGATGAACATCTAAGCTGATTAACTTTTGGAATCAGCCTGATTCAAGTTGGCCACCAGAGCTAAGCGATTCTAGGAGACACAAATGGCTATAAGTCAGTCAAGTTTACAGCTATTGAGCTCAAATTTGGTGTCGAAAAAGCTGAGAGTCATCCTCAAATTATGGTCTGAGCACTAATTGATTGTGCAAGATCTGTGTTTCAAACTGTGCCAAAAAGTATTGAAAACAACTCTGAATGTCAGCAAAAAATATCTTATGAACTATTGAACTGATTTTAATAATCCTTTCAGAAAGTAATCATTGGATGTACAACTGATTAATTTTGGGTATCAGCCCAACTTAAGATGGCCTCCATAGCTAGTCGACATGCAGAAATTCCCCTCTCTCATGTACTACTCCTAACAAGTTGTGTTTGCAAACATAACTGAATGATGTTTGCTTAGCGACTAATTTGGGCTTTTCCCATCAGCTGAGTAGTCGTGCGGTATTACTCAGGTGTGGTAGTAGTTGAGAGTCATCCCCGACACATACTCTGAGCGCAAACATTTGATGCAAGATCTTGTAATATCACATGTCATTGTGCATAAACATATTTTCAAGACTCAACCAAAAACGCTAAACTCTATCTATTTTCAAGATAAGATGATCCTGATTTAAAACCATTTAGAATTTTACATTTCCTCAAGAAATACTCAGTTTTTATTAAAATTAGTTTTTCCTTTCTGTGCAGTTTTAGCATTTTTGGAAATCATTCTGAAAATGTAACTTCTCGGGTTATAATACAGACCTTCCCAGAAAGCTGTAAAGATACGTCTGTTTACATTGGCTTCAACTCACAGATTTGCTCAACAGAAGCGTTTTCCTTGAGACAAACAGAATATACAGCGTGATAGACGTTGAGCATTTGTTTTATTTGGAAGCAAAACAAGCAAGACTGTTTCCTGGAAGATATATGTCAGCCCAGATCAACTCCAGTCCTTCAGGTGCGATCACATGGAAAAGAGTACAAGATAAGAGGCACCTTCTGCTTTCAAAAGGGCGACACAAAGGCAAAATAAGTCATGCTTCAGATATTCTATACCTTTTAAAACAGTTAAAGAACAGCAATAATTAGGATAAAATGAGCTTACACAGCTGAAAAAACCTCATGATATATTGTAAATGTGATATATATGAGCAAATATAGTAATTGTGTAATTTTAAAGAGCTAATAAAATTAACGTATAAACTTTAATGACCACTACAGACTTCATTACTTGATTAATATCTGATACTGGTGAAAAAAGCTCACCATATCTGGATATATCCTTGACTCAAATCTTGGGATGAGGCAGGAAATAGAGGTAACGTGAGACGTGCTTTTTAGGCAGCAAATACTTACATAAGCAAAAATAATGCAAAAGAAAACTAGATATTTTCTTAAAAAAATGTTGAAGGGTGCCAAAACAGCCATGCCCAAAGATTCCAACATAGCTTCGTGATAACCTAAGACGAAAACAAAGCTTACATTTTGATGAATGAACTGTATAAGAAGACCAAAAAGTGCCAGTATTGAAAGAAATGTTATATCTGCTGCCTATGGCTCATTATGGTCACCATGGTAACCACCCACCTGTGTCTGTCACTCCCTGACTGCCAAGTTAACGAGAGGCAGACAGAAACAGACTGAAAAGAAGCCTCAAACAAACAGCTGCTGCATGAAAACTACAAATCCGATCTTAGAAATTCTTGAACCGTGAGCGGCAGAAGACTTCGATGGTCACAGAAGGGTATTTTTGTTTCTACAGGGATTTATGTTGGGGATATGACAAGTTAAAAAGACCCTTCACTTCCTGTTTTGAAGAACATATTTTGAGTTCAAATATAACTTAACTTTTAACTTCTGCTTTTTGGTCAATATTTCAGAGAAAACTATAAAGTCCTGTAGCAGTGAGAAACACACTTGTTAAAAGAAGACAAAAATGCCTATGTTTTGATGTATAATTTGTATATGTACTCAAATGGGTTGTGGGAGTTAGAAGAGTTTGTTTCTAAAAGATTTGAAGATTTTAGACAGCTCAAAAGCTGGTGTGTGACATCAGCTGTCAGTGGAACATTCTCTGGAAAAATCTGTACAAATCATAAAACGTAAACTGTGATTGTGGAAAAATAGTAAAAGATATCAAAATGACAGATCAGATGTGTAAAGTCCAACTTTCTGTGTCCAGTTTAAATGTTGAATGATGTTTCTCCTATGACCTACGTCTGAGCTACAGCGCTCCAATGAGGGCTGGGTTTTCTCATGGGTTTCGCCAAAATCCCATTGATCTGGAATAAGTAAGATCTACCAAAAGCCAAGAAGCCATCTTCCACTTCATTATTTACATCCATGGTTGAACCTGTCTCTGTGTAAAATGTCTTGCACTTTCAATCAATTTTTCTGCAAGGATGGCTCCAGAGAGGAACTTCGAAGAGTTGAAAGTGAAATGTCAGTGGCTCTGAGCGTTCCCTTGGTTTACTCTTGTGCAAATGCTTTTCACCGGCTGATTCGAGGGGTTCGTATTGAATCGGTTTCATTAGGGGAAAAAAAAAAGTTTTACCTTGGTGACAGAGGAACAGTTAGCTAAGTAATATGCTCAGACACGTAAACGCATCAAAAGGAAACATGAAAGCGTACAACACAGTAGATTATTACCACAAAGAGACAGCTTCCCTCCAGGCGAACGTTTGCACAAACAAGACTTGTTGTAGGGATCACTGCTAAGTCAGGTCGTGCAACACATTTGATGAATCATTCCACAACATAAGAGCAGAGGCATCAGGTTGTACACCAAGCAGATATGCACAGTGTCCAAACCAATAATTCATACATGCCAATGTTTTAGCTTGACATATCTGTCAAATCTAAAACTCAGTGTCTGTAAAACTGGTGAGGTTGTAGACATTTTTGTGTTGGTGATTAGCTGTGGTGACTATCTAGAACTGGATTACCTTCCAAAATTAATTGAGTTATAGATGTACATCCTGTGATTATTTTCTGCAAGTTCATTTCAAATCTGTCCAACTTCTGCAGTTATTGTCAAAGTTTTAATCAGTGATGTTGACGTGTTGGGCATTACTCTCAGCTATGACAAATTTGAGCTCAAAGCCTGTAAAGTTTACTAAGTTTTAGCCACTTTTGTGTTTTGTAAAGTCAGCTGGATGTGGCTGCCATCTTCAATAGGGTTGGTTTCAAAATGTAATCAGTTGTAGAAGTGCACACATTGATTGTTTGCTGGAAGTTTCATGTGTTTCATGAGATATTTTGCTAACCAACGGGCCGAGTTGACTCCGATGATTAATGACACAGTTTTAAAAACAGATCTTGTTGGACCAGTTACTGCTCCGAGTTTGTGTTGGGACTGACTCTCAGCTACTACCACACCAAATTTGAGCTCAATATCTGTAAAATTGACTGACTTATAGCCATTTATGTGTTTGCTGAAATCACTTAGGTGCGGCGGCCATCTTTAATGTGGTTGAATTCAAAAGTTATTCAGTTGTAGATGAACATCCATGTATTACTTTCTGAGAGTTTTACTAAAATTTGTGCAATGGATCATGAGATATTTTGCTAACAGAAAGACAAACCAACACAAACATACACAGACACGGGAAAAAGAAAACATTATCACTATTTTTGAGCAGCGGGCGATAATATAACCCTTGCTAATGTCTGTGCTGGTTCGGTGGCTCAGTTTGCGTTCAAGCATTTTTCTTCTGGCAACAAGTGCAACATTCTCTCGCACTGTTGACACCATGATGACAGAAACAAAAGTGACATTTTACTGTCTTGTAGAGGACAATATGTCCACCTCTAAACCACGCCGCCATCCACAGCCCAGACTGAAGCTTAAATTTAAATGCCAACAAATCCTGCCATGAGTCATTTCACTGACATAATAACTACGTGACATTTAGCAAACTTTCTTCAAGATGTAAGCTGTCTTCTTGAATAAAAGTCAACAAGTGGGAAGAAGCAGTCACATGTCTCCATTTCCAGATCTTTCACTTTAATATTCATTATCGCTGCTTTTGTCTTTGGGCGATAATGTTTTTGGCCATGTTTGTGTGTGT
This sequence comes from Kryptolebias marmoratus, assembly GCF_001649575.2. Taxonomy (NCBI): domain Eukaryota; kingdom Metazoa; phylum Chordata; class Actinopteri; order Cyprinodontiformes; family Rivulidae; genus Kryptolebias; species Kryptolebias marmoratus. The sequence goes on along the minus strand of NW_023665893.1, from coordinate 3,437 downwards.
TTGTTTTTCTGTACCATTAGCGAAATATCTCATGAACGAGAAGACGGATTTGAATGAAACTATTAAAGGTAATTAATGGACGTACGTCTACAACTGGTTAATGTTTGGAGTCAAATACATTCAAGATGGCCGTCACAGCTAAGTGACTTTAGCAATCACAAAAATGACTAAAAGTCAACCAATTTGAAAGATACAGAGCTCAAATATGGTGTGGTTGTATGTGAGGCATATTCTCAAGAGATGTGTTTTTAAACTGTCATTACCTGTTGGAGTCATCTCTGTTAGCAAAATATCAGAGATAAAATTAGCACTGGATGGATTTTAATGAAACTTTCAGAAGGTGATTATTAGGTTTGTCTGTCTACAACTGCAACAGTCAACTGACTTTAGGAAACACATAAATTACTCTATCTCAGCCATTTTTACAGATATTTTGCTAAAGTTTGGTGTGGTAGCAGCCAAGAGTTGTCCCTATGACATACTTTGAGAACTAATACATCCCACAATAACTCCCAATATCACATGAGCTCACGAGTTATTTAAGAAGTTTGACCAAAACAGCCTGAACTCAGTCCCTTTTCAGCATCAGATGATTTTACTTTTAAACTCTGGCTTGAGAGGCGGTGGGCAACAAGCATTCTTTCAAAGAACGCTACAGGGCTTTTATTTGAATATTCATTACATACAAAATATAGCTGAGGGGGGGGGGGACTCCCACTCTCTGTGTGAATCACCCTCATGAGCGTTCAGGAGACGTGGGGCCAGAGGTCGTGGTGCTGCTGCGCTGGCCTCATTGTGCCACACAGAATCGCAGTGAAAGTCAAACACACACCAACAGACTGCCAGCTTCAGAGACCTGCGACTGAGAAGGTGGACCGCGGGCCTCAGTGTCTGGCACTGCTGTCACATCCCGGAGCATGACGGAGGACCAGAGGGGGGGGGGCTGCAGCAGAGTCAGGTTGGGGTTAGTCAGGAATGCATTAGCTAATGACATCCTGGCACTTGGCATGACCAGACTCCATATGGTGTGGCATCTACACTCACACACTCCACCCACACGGTGTTACTGAGCTAATAAACACACGCCTCAGACCGGAGGCTGGGATCAGGAGAAGAAAAAGACAAATGCAGTTGAAAACAGCAACACCCTCACTCAGCTCGTTGCGAATTTTTGTCAATTTTTATTTATAGCATTACTGATCCGAACGGCTGTATGATCCCAATTATGTCCCACAATGCTTAGTAAAATCCCTTTGCGACGTTTTATCCTTAGGCTGAGGTCAGGCGGAGGGTAGGATGGTTTTAACCTGCTTTGACAGCATTAATTCTGCTATCATTCTTACAGCTTTTCCATTTTATTAATCTCAGAGGAAGATGTTGGCACAAAAATATACAATATATAATTCACATAATTCACAATATAAATTCACAATATAAAATATACAATTCACCACATGGTCTGTTTATGGACCTGTTATTGCCCGCCGTGTGTCTGTCTAATTGTCTATCTCTGTCAAATATCTCATGAACCACTAAACCAATTTTAGTGAAACTCTTAGAAAGTGATCATTGGATGCACAGCTACAACTGATTATCTTCTTGTGACTACTCCATTTAAAATGGCTGCTACAGCTAAGCCACCCTATCAAACACGAAAATGATGTTAACACGGCCAGTTTTACAGATAATGATCTTAAATTTGGTGTGTTAGTAGCTGAGAGTCATCCTCAACACATACTCTGAGTGCTAACAGATCTCATGCAAGATTTTCTGCTTTGCTTCTCTAAGTCCAGAAGCAACACTTTGTGGAGTGTAAGACCCTGTTTACATGATGATGTATTTAAGTGAAATTGGAACATTTCTGTTGCCGTTCCTGTACATGACAACAGTGACTGGATTCTCTGACACCAAAACGTTTTGAACTCGGACCTCAAAGTGGAGGTTTTTGGAAACTCTTGGCATTGGTGTGAAGACACAATTGAACACTAAGGATAGCTGCAGTTAATGGTTTTTCTGTGCTTGTGCAAGTAGATCAACAGCAGAGTACAGCAATCCAACCCCACTGTCTGTCCAAACAAACATCCATCCATCTATGTCTTTTACCTGCTTCTCCTTTCTAGGTCACAGGGAGCTGGTGTCTGTCTCCAGCAGTCACTATGTGAGAGGCGGGGGACACCCTGGACAGGTCTGAGAGGGACACGTAGAGACAAACGAGACAAACAACAGGTTTGCAATCAACCTAACATGCATGTTTTTGGTCTGTGGGAGGAAACTGGAGTAGCCACATGAGCACAGGGAGAACGTGTAAAAAGATCCTGCAACCTTCTTGCTGGGAGGCGACCGTAACCACTGCGCCGCTGTATATACATAAATTCACCATTTTGAATGTAACTGTAAGTGTCTGCATGCATGTGTGTGGTTGAAATACAAACATTACAGCGCTAGCTAGTGACGTGGCATGGAAAATACAGCAGATTCAAACAAGACAGCATCACCGTGTAAATTCACCAAGGCGACCCTGTGACCATCTCTTTGTAAAATGTTCAGTTCATTCAATAGATGGATGCGACGACTTTTGGTTTTTGTAACTTTTAGTTTTACAAATATTTAACTTTATTTACAAAATACTATCCTCATAGAAATACATTAAGATCTATTCAATCAATTCAAAGATCTATTCATTCAACATTGTTGTCTTTAAACTCAGTTCTTCTTGCCTTCTTATGTTACTTTTCATTTTTAGCTACCCTTTCACTACTTTTTGCTTCAAGCAATACTTGCTGCTTTTAGCAAGCATTTGTAATACTTTGATCTTCTGGCTAAACTTTCACTGCTTTTATATTCTAGCTAAACATTTGTTACTTCCAGCTTTTATCTAGACTTTTGCTACTTTTAGCTTTTAGCTAGCATTCTGCTTCTTATAGTTTCAACAACTTAGTTTCAGCTTATTTTGCAAATTTCAGTAAAGTCATGCAGCATGCAACATTCACACTATTTTTTTCTAGCTTTTCAGAGTTTTTAAAAGTTTTTCTTTGGACTTTGGTTGCTTTATTGCTCGTTTTTACTCCAGTACTGGACCTTATTCAGAAGAATGTATTTTTTGTTCGTTAAGCCATTTAACTTTGGCATATTAAACCTTCAAGCATGCAAAGACCCAAACAGTGTTATTTATATATTAAAACATTTGTTTCCTTAGACACTGTTACCACTAGCCTGTCAAACAGACAAAATAATCTTCCCATTTCTTTAAATTAATCAGTGAAAAGTTTTAAAGATAGCAAACAAAACTGTCATTTAGCGTTAACAAGGTGAGCTATTAGCTGAAAAATGCACTTATGTCATGCAATATTTAAAATGGTTAAAAAATTAGCATCCAAAATTTAAGGAAGTGGAGAAGTGGGCATCCATCAGTTGGAGGGTTGATTTCTTGCATCTTC
>NW_023665892.1:9314-10421 GCF_001649575.2 Kryptolebias marmoratus | reverse complement strand
TTGTCTGTCTGCCAATAATGAAGCCCTCCTGGGTTTTCTTTCATGGATCCCAAAACGTGACCGATGGTGTGATCAGAAAGTGACACACTTTGACTTTGGAGTTCAACTTAAATGATTTTGGATGGTTTTCTTGGTTCTTTTTTTACCATCCACATGATCCATCTGATCAACCTGGGGTTGCATTTCCTCTTATATCCACGTCCTGGGAGGTTGGCTACAGTCCTGTGATCCTTCTACGTTTTTAGAATATTGGCAGCTACTTGGAGATGGCCTTTTAACCTTTACCTTTAACATGGATATGTAGAATCTTCTTTCTGAGCTCCTCAGACAGCTCTTAGCTTAGCTTTATCTGCTCTTTGTTCAGTGTGGTGCACACAACAACACCAAACTACCCAGTGGCTGTTTGTTCCCTTTAAATATGATGAATGATGATGCTATGATGCTGCAGGATGAGGCCCTTTTTAAACCGAACCTGGTGAGGAGGATTTCCCTCCATTTCCTGTAACCCCAAGAAAGCCTCCTGTTGCTAAGAAGCCTTTTCCAAATATTCCTCAAACTAGTACCAACTTAAACAACGACAATGCTAATGCTACGCTTGCTAACCTGATCAATCTGAGAAGTGATGCATAGGAAAAAAAGTTGGGAAAAATGCTTAAGGTTAAAAATATCTTTAAAAAGATTATTTATGGAGAAAAACATGTCGAGTTTAACAAACAAAACACTGCATCCTGTTTAAAACATATAACTGAGCTGGAACACTGCAGTCGTCGTTGGAACCAAGGGCCAAAATCCCATTCCATTATTGAGGGGGGCCATAAACAGGGAGATTTATTTTTGGTGGGGGCACTTAAGATACAGCCAAATATACTGTTGTAAAATACAAAGAAAATTAAACATTATTTACCGTTGTGGTCAGGTAGAAGGGTTGCAGAAACATGGCAAACATATTTCTTCAGATTATTTTTAAAACTTTTTTTTTATTCATCTGAATGCTAAGTGCTGAATGACTGCTGACATTTGCTAAACAACCTAAAACTTAGTTCCTAAAACTAAAATGAGAAAAACACTAAAAGGAACAAAATGCTATTAAAAGCTAAATGTAGTAAA
>NW_023665892.1:4165-6558 GCF_001649575.2 Kryptolebias marmoratus | reverse complement strand
AGGAAAATGATGGATCTGTTCCATGTTTGTTAATCACAGCCTCTGGATGTCTCTGAAAGATCTTCTCTCCAACACTGATGATGTTTCTTGTTTTTGCTGATGGATATTTTTTGTGCTGTTATCTTGCTGACGACTATTGGTGTAAAAACATGTCAAACAAATCATTAATTAGTTTCTGTTTGACTGTAATTTAAAAGCTGCTGTTTAAAAATATGAAACAAAACTTAAACAATTTTTAAAAATCTTCTAAATCATTTTTGACCATAAGAGGAAAAATCTCTTGTTTGTCAAATGAAACAAACTGCTGAAATTTAACCAATAAAATTAACTTTCAGTCATTTTATTTGGATAAATTTTAGCCAATATTTATGAAATAAAATTACTGAGCTGTAAGACAAATCACACCGAAATAAATTAGTTAAACTTCAAACACGTTTTACTCTTTTAATTTTTTCAATAAATTCTTTAATTTTAACCATTTTTTGAAAACAATTTTAATACTTGTATTTGCTCACAAAACTTGTCAAATTGTATTTGTTTTCTTTTTTTCCATTCAAACTCTAACTTTTAACCATCATCTCTACCTGGTGTTACTTCATCATGTTACCTAAATTCAGACTAATTAGTTTTAAACTAAAAGCTCTTTTTAAGGGAACAAACAAACATGATGAAATCATTTTTTTTTCCGTGTCCTGACAGACTCTCTGAGTGTGGACTCTCAGAGACTCACTGTGAAGTGGTGGCCTCAGCTCTGAAGTCCAACCCCTCCCATCTGACGGAACTGGACCTGAGCTCCAATAAGCTGCAGGATTCAGGAGTGAAGATTCTGTCTGCTGGACTGGAGAGTCCAAACTGTAGACTGGAGAAGCTAAGGTGATTTAAATTACAATTAGTTTTTTTATTAAATTCACTGTAAATTTTTAAGTTTAAGTTTTTAGTACATAGATTTTTGGGATTTTTCTGAAGATAAAACCAAAGATATTTCAATGTTTCCAACTGTCTGTGAAGAAATCTGATCATTTGTCTCCAAAGTTCCAACCTGAAGTCCAAATGTCAGAGGGATGTTGTTCTCAGTTTGTGTAACTTTGGAAGAAGCAGACAGAATTAGTGTCAGACTGCTGAAGCTTCATATTAGTGTCAGCTGAACTCCTGAGTGTATTTGTGTCAGGAACAGAGCGTTCACTTTCAGTGTGAACAGCTGGATTCACAGCTGGTTTCATATGATACATGACTGTTGTCATGGAGATGAATACATGTTAATGTTGAGCTGCACATGGAAACCAGAACACATCTGAAGGGATTAGAGATGATTTTATTTAAATGTTTTATTCTTTATTCAGTTTGAGGAGCTGCAGTTTGTCAGAGATCAGCTGTTCTTCTCTGGGCTCAGCTCTGAAATCCAACCCCTCTCATCTGAGACATCTGGACCTGAGTCAGAACGACCTGCAGGATTCAGGAGTGAAGCAGCTGCGTGGTTTTCTGGAGAGTCCACAATATAGACTGGAGACTCTGAGGTCAGACATGTTTATCACCCACCAGTGTGTGTGTGTGTTTACTCTTAGTAAAGTATCTCATGAAACATCAAACATCAAACTCGCCACAACTAATCAAAGTTACCTGAACATAAAAAGCTATAATTCAGTGAATTTTATAGGTATTGAGCGAAGATTTGGTGTAGTAGTAGCTGAGCATCTTCAACTTTGTCTCAACTCTAGAGACAACTACTTCTCAGCAGCAGGAAATAAAAGATAAAGCAACATCAGGAAATCTGTCAACAGTCTAAGTGTTGTAGTTTTTGAACAGAAGCAAACAAACAACATCCAGAAGTAACTCTTTATTTCTTGATTTCTTTGTATTTTCCCAAACAGAATAAAGGTTTCTCAGATCACAGGAGGATATTGAGTTAAAATTTAGTGTGGTAGTAGCTGACAGTCATTTCCAAAACAGACTCTGAGCACGAACAGGTCAAGATCACTTTAAATCACACAAAATGTGATTTAAGCAGCTTCAACTCAGTAATTCAAATAGTTTAGTTTGAAACAAGTTAAAACAGCTTTCAGTTGGATCAATGTTTTTCAGAGTTCAGAGTGTTTAAAAGTCTTGTTTTGTTTTCTGAACTTACATGTTTTATTCTTTATTCAGTTTGAGGAGCTGCAGTTTGTCTGAGATCAGCTGTTCTTCTCTGGGCTCAGCTCTGAAGTCCAACCCCTCCCATCTGAGACATCTGGACCTGAGTAACAACAACCTACAGGATTTAGGAGTGAAGCAGCTGTGTGGTTTTCTGGAGAGTCCACAATGTAGACTGGAGACTCTGAGGTCAGACATGTTTATCACCCGCCGCTGAAGGCTGAGTGATAATGTTTTTGTCTGTGTGAGTGTGTTCATTTCTCTGT
>NW_023665892.1:666-3410 GCF_001649575.2 Kryptolebias marmoratus | reverse complement strand
TTTTTTTTTTTTTTTAGTGAGTAGCAACAAATCTGGTGACTTTTTTCTGTGTTATTAGAAACTTTGGTGACTCATGTGAAAGCACCAATCATTCTGCAGTTCCTGCCCTCAGCAGNTAAGCCCCTCCCACTTCCCAAGCACTGACAGCAGGTCAGTCTCACAGCTGAGAGGAGACCCACTCCACTCTGTGTCCACATTACAAATGAATCATTCATGAGCAAAGCTGCTACTGATCCTGTCTTGGCTTACAAAGCAGGATGTAAATAAAAAGTAAATGTTATATTTAATTTAATGTTTTTTTCTTTCAATGACACTGTCACCTTAAAATAAATCCTTGTGCTCCCAGTATCGGATAAAAGAGGAGGGTTGGATGTAGAGCTACCAATTCACAACACAAAACGACACAAAACTGTCTTTTGGTTAAATTTGATATTCTAACAAATTAATTTATGTAGTATGGGTTCAGGCAAAGCATTAAAGTTACACAATTATTTCATAAAGTTCATTCATAGTTCTAAAGATATCTTGAGTGTTGTTTTTACACATTTTTGTCTTGCCAACATTGATATTCTTCTCCCCTACAGCCTGATCAACATGACCTAGCTCAAAATCTAGCTCAAAATCTTACTCCAAGCTTCATCAAAACTTGAGAGCCCTGTTTCTGATGCAACCCTCAACATTTATCTGGATTTGGATGGGCACAAAAGATACACTGGCTTGTGCTCCTTAGAGGCTGGTTTATTAAATCTGCAGTAAATTAAGTTAAATAAGAGGTCCAGGGGTTTTTCAGGTAGTTTCCTAATAATATTTAAAATAAATTTGCACCTAAAATTAAAATATTAATATTATGAAAGCATTAGCTGTGCAACACATAGAAACTGAACTCAATCTTATATAAAAACACAAACAGGATTTTATTTATATGGTCATGTTTTTCATAAAAGAAAATTACAACTAAACTAGTAAAACTTTTGCTAACTGAATGCTAAGTGCTGAATGACTGCTGAAATTTGCTGAACAACCTAAAACTTAGTTGTTAAAGCTAAAAGGAGCAAGACACTAAATAAAAGTAACAAAAGGCTAGCTAGGTGTATCAAAAGCCTAACTTATGTAGAACTGTACCTAAAAGCTAAAAGTAGAAATAAAGTTTAGGTAAAACTAGCAGAATAGTAACCAGAAACTAAAGCTAGCAAAAGGCTAGCTAAAAGGAGCAAAATGGTAGCTAAAATTTAAAAGGCCACATCTCACAAAATGTGTTAATGCTTGGAGTATGAGTTGAGGATGACTCTCAGCTGCTACCACATAAACTTTACCTCATTATCAGTAAATTTAACTGAGTTATAGACAGTTTGTGTTTATTAAAGTCATTTAGCTGTGGTGGACATCTTGAAAAGGGTAAATTTCAGAAGGTAATCAGTTTTAGATGTACAGCCATAAGCCAGACCCTCCAGGATTTCGTGATGTTGCGATCGCAACTATTAACGCAAAATCAAGCAAACCCCCGCAAAATCGCAACTTTTTGCAACTTTGCCCAAAACACCGCAACTTTCCTGCAACTTTAATCCAATATTTATTGTTTCTAAAGGGATTCGCCACCGTTTCTAGTGTCGTCTTTGTGGGTTTGTGTAGCGTGGAATAAAAAAATAACTCACGAAGAAGACACGTGACGTCACTTCCTGTTAACATCAGAATGCAGGAGCAGCGACCGAAGCCAAAATGTGCGCTAATGCTTCACATTTGCCCACAAAGATTTCAGCAAAGGACCGCGCAAAACAGTTTCCTACCCAGCTGCAGGAGAGTGGGGGGAAGCTGTTTTGCACGTCCTGCAGTGTAATCATGGAACATAAACGCATCGACGAACACTTTGTGTCTGCAAAACGTGAGGAGAGCTGCAGACGAGGGACAATCCAGAAATGGTCATAAATGTCAGTTTAGAAGCTATCAAAGTTCTCAAATAAAGCACCTTTTGAGAATGTCAATGTTTGTTGGCAATTATCTTACAAAACTAGGAAGTAGTTTTGGTTTATATATTAAAAGTTATGGTTGTTTATTGATTTTAGTAAAAAAAAATCATAACTTTTAGGAAAATGCCTTGCGAAATCACAAAAAATGCCGGCGAAATCCTGGAGGGATTGTCTAATGTTTGAATCAGAGTTTTAGAGTCGGTCACTGATAAACTCTGGTTCCAAGGTGGAAATGTTCAGTCCTGCTGTTGACTGCTGATTTCACTCATTTGGTTTTTAATAAACACCTCATGAACATGTTGACAACGTGAAACTTTTTTATTTATTTATTCAAATAAGATGAGTTTAATTTTAGTCAAAAACCTGATTATATGAATGTTAATTCAGTGTTTATACAAACCTTTAGCTTTGAGTTAATGTTTTGCTGCTTTTGGTTTTTAGCTACTGTTCTTCTTTTAGTTGGTGTTCTGCTTCTTTTAGCTTCAATAACTCAGCATCAGCTTCTTTAGCCAATTTCAGCAGCGTCATTCAGCATTCACTCTGCAATTTCACACAGATCACATTTTGTCTAGTTTTTTTTATTTTTGTTCCTAAATGTTATTTTCTTATTAAAATCTTCTCTTCAGGCTGAGTTGCTGTAACCTGTCAGAGAGAAGCTGTGAAGTTCTGTCCTCAGTCCTCAGCTCCCAGTCCTCCGGTCTCAAAGAACTGGACCTGAGTAACAACAACCTGCAGGATTCAGGAGTGAAGCTGCTTTCTGCTGCCCTGAGGAGTCCACAC
>NW_023665892.1:0-565 GCF_001649575.2 Kryptolebias marmoratus | reverse complement strand
TTGGTGTCTTGCACACATAATTCATCATAATACATCCTTCCTCCTCTGCATCATGTCAGTCAGCTCTCTACCTTTGTCTGTCATTGTCCCTATGTTTAGAGTTGCTACCCTCAGTCTTACACCCTTGATTTTCCTCTTCTCTCTCTCTGTCTCCTGGAACGTTTCCCTCCTGGTGGTCTTCGACTAACAGTATCACAAGTTCTGCTGGGAACCTGTTTGTCAACAGCACAGATGGAGGTCATTGTTAAACATCCTCGATTGATCCAGTATGGTGTCGTTGGATGAACTCACATTTGTTTTGGTCAAAGTGTTTTATGTCGAATGTCCTTTCTGATCAGGGCTCTTAAGTCTCATGCATTGACTGTGAGACACACTCATTTCATAATGTGCATACGCCACACTTTGTATTTCCCACACTAAAACACACACACACTCTCTTTTTAGAAGAGGAACCAATGTGCAACACAATGTTTCCCGCATGGACTGGAGCACAATAGGGGGCACGGCTGCAGAGACGTTGTAGCTTTATTTAATAAGTTTTCAGACAAATCTAATGACTTTTTTC
>NW_023665891.1:2230-10423 GCF_001649575.2 Kryptolebias marmoratus | reverse complement strand
CCAAAACCAGCTCAAAACCAGGTCTATACTCAGCCAAAACCAGGCCAAAACCAGCTCAAAACCAGGCCAAAACCAGGCCTAAACCAGGTCTATACTCAGTCAAAACCAGGCCAAAACCAGGCCAAAGCCAGGCCTAAACCAGGCCTCACTTTCAGAAGTTCTGCTCTAAATGTGTCGACTGAAGGTTCATAAAACGATGACGGCTCTGACCGTTTCTGTTTGGGGTTTTTTTTATTTTCACTGTTTATCTTCCTCAGCTGGTCAGATTCTGGTGGAAACCTGATGCTGCTGCGCACACACACAACACACACATACCACACACACACACATGTAACACAAAACAACCACATTTGCAGAAAAACTCACAAAAGCACACACACACACTTGGGCCTGCAGCCAGCTGCCTGAAATTCCACTGTAATGGAACACCTCCGAGTGTGTGTGTGTTTCTGAATGTATCAGTGTGTGTGTGTGTGTTTCTGAATGTATCTGTGTGAGTGTGTGTGTAAAATAAGTATCAACAGTGGGGTACGGTCTGTCTGGTAGTTGAAAGTAAAACTACAGCTCATCTGAGATAAACTGATTTAATTATTGATAATAAATGTGTGTGTGTGTGTGTTTCTGAATGTATCAGTGTGTGTGCGTGTGTGTGTGTTCTTGTTTTTCCCCTCGGTGGGGTCCAGAACCTGAGATTTAACTCCCTTTATGGGGATTTTTACCTGTTTTTTACCTGTTTTTTACCTGTTTTTACCTGTTTTTGCCTGTTTTTTACCTGTTTTTTTACCTGTTTTTTTACCTGTTTTTACCTGTTTTTACCTGTTTTTGCCTGTTTTTTACCTGTTTTTTACCTGTTTTTTTTACCTGTTTTTACCTGTTTTTTACCTGTTTTTTTTACCTGTTTTTACCTGTTTTTTACCTGTTTTTGTCTGTTTTTACCTGTTTTTTTTTACCAGTTTTTTACCTGTTTTTACCTGTTTTTTACCTGTTTTTTACCAGTTTTTTTTTACCTGTTTTTACCTGTTTTTTACCTGTTTTTGTCTGTTTTTACCTGTTTTTTTTTTTACCTGTTTTTTTACTTGTTTTTTACCTGTTTTTGCCTGTTTTTACCTGTTTTTTTTACCTGTTTTTACCTTTTTACCTGTTTTTAACTGTTTTTTTACCTGTTTTTTTACCTGTTTTTTTACCTGTTTTTACCTGTTTTTTTTTACCTGTTTTTGCCTGTTTTTTTACCTATTTTTACCTGTTTTTTTTTACCTGTTTTTATCTGTTTTTTTTAATCTGTTTTTATCTGTTTTTTACCTGTTTTTGTCTGTTTTTACCTGTTTTTTTTACCTGTTTTTGCCTGTTTTGCCTGTTTTTTACCTATTTTTACCTATTTTTACCTGTTTTTACCTGTTTTTTTATCTGTTTTTATCTGTTTTTACCTGTTTTTGTCTGTTTTTGTCTGTTTTTAGCTGTTTTTTACCTGTTTTTTCAGGTTTGAACAGGTTTTTACTCATAATTACCTCTGTCAGAGTTAGAATACAGGAGATAATCTGTTGGTGTGAATAATTCCTTTCACCTGTTTCTTTTTTTAACTGAGCTGAATTGAAGAATTTAAACCAAACTGACTTCTGTTGACTTCAACTGTTTTTGTTTTAAATTGAATGAATCACAGTAAGAGTTAAACTAATTTGAATCTGTAAAAGTGCTTTTCTGGATGTTTACTTTCATTTAAAAATATTCTTATTATAACATAATTTAGAATAAATCTGAACTTCTATTGGGATATTATTTCATATTTGTCTGTGAACTTTCTTATGAAGATATATAAATATTTTAATGCATGAATTGCCTAAAATAAAACCTCATTCTGGACGTTTCAGGCTCAGTTGGGTGAAGAGAAGAGGCAACATTTACATTTTTACCTCATCCAAAGAAATCATGATGGTTTTAATGAGTCTGACACTCTGCTGCAGCCAGACCTTTCAAAACAAAAGTCCTTTTAAGAGTAGTGAAACTGAATCTGATTTGGTCTTCAGTGAACATTAATAACTTTTAACACCTCAGTTCAAGACATTCTTAATTCTTTAGTTTTTTTATTTCTACTTTTGAATCTTTATAAAACAAAATTCTAATTAAGATCTGCAGCAGGAATTTACCTTTGTCTTCTGAGGAAACTTGTTTATTCATAACAAAGAATGAAAGAATAGAAGTTTTTTTCTTCTCAGACTCTTTATCAATAAAAGAAAACTGAAAAGACATCAGTCATATCATGAACCGAAACGTTCAGCCTTTTTAAGCCTCTTCTGATTGATTTTTTTAGCCTTTTTCTTTTATTTGGTGTCTCTCAGTTTTGTCATTTGGGTGAAGACCTTGAGTTTGGTTCTTTTTAAAGGAACTCTTGTTCTGTCAGACACATTAACGGACTCATTGAGCTTCATTCAATCTGTCTGCCTCTCGGTGTCATTCACAAACACATTAGCTGAAACTCAACACCTGCACTGCTTTCACTGCAGCACACACACATTTTCTGCTCTCAGGTTTCCTCCAGCTGCTGCTGCCTCTCTCCGTCTTCTCACTAATGTGGACAAATTTAAAAATCATGTTCTCCTACAATTCTGCTTTGAACCTGAAGCAGTCTGACGATGGAGTGGAAGCAGGAAGAGTTCAAGCCTGAAACTACATTTTATCTGATAAATGTGTCTCCAGACGTCTGCTGAGGGCTTTTCCCTTTTAATATTCATTTATTAAAGTTTCCTGTGCTTCTTCATTTCTATAGCTTCTAATTAAATGTGTCAATGTCAAAAAAAACAAAAAAACGATTCGATTACCAATAAAACTGGATTTCTCTGGTTAACTAAAGGCTAAACAAAATAAATCAGCTTAAATTCACAGATTATTCTTCTGGTTTTGTAAGAATTTAAATTTACATCTCCTCACAGCACAGCATCATCCAACATTAAATAAATTCACTAAGAACAGCTGAAGATCCAAACAGGAAGTGAAGGATCTCCTCCATAAACCCTGTAGAACCATCAGAACCTTCTGCTGCTCACGGCTCAAGAAGTTCTGATCCGACTGATAGTTTGTCTGAGGCTTACTTTCTGCTCTGTGTTTCTGCCTGAGGTGCTGTCCCTCCCTGGGAATCACCATGGCAACCAGCTCCTCAGCAGCTTCTGGGTTTCCTCCATTAAGGACTCGGTTCTGGTTCTGACTGGGTCTATCAGAGACCCAGAAGGAGAAGCAGGCTCTGTTTCCATGACGACAATGGAAGGGGCGAATGTTTTAGCGCCCCGAAGAGAAGGAGGACTCTTCATCCCGCCTCCCTCCTCCTCTCACAGCAGACGCAGGGGGTGATGTCTGTTATATCACAGCTTATGGTTTCCATGGCGACAGCGAAGCCATCTTTAACACATCTGGACTCCAGCTGTTTGTTTTGATTAATCAGTCTGTTTCTGTTGCTTTTGAGGAACTTTTCAAACGGTGTTCAGACTTTTCATCACCCGCTGCTAAGAAAGGAGGCCTCTGAGGTTTTGGCTTTGTGTCTGTTAGCAAAATATCTCATGATTTAAAAAAAACCCCAAAATAATCATCTGATGAACATCTACACCTGATTAACCTTTAGAGTCAGCCTGATTCAAGATGGCCACCACAGTTAATCAACCTCAGCAAAAACAAATCCTAAAGAGCTGAAGATCTGGGGTGGTGGTAGCTGAGAGTCGTCCTCAACACAGCCTGAGCTCTGATTGGAGGGTTGCTGGTTGCTTGTTTCAAAGCTCCATCCTGACATGTTGGATCTAAACCAACCAGAAGTTTAGGAGTTATTGAAATGTTCTGCTCATTTCCTGTTTGACAGCCGTTCATCTTCTCCATTTATTCCGTCTTTTTGGAGTAAATCAGGAGGAAAAAGGAGTTTCATCCAGCCGAGCAGCTTCAGAGCCAGAGCCGGTCCTGATGAGACCTTACAGGAGGATTCCTGCCGTGTCAGAGGTCCCACAGGTTTTACAGGGGTCAGGGGTCAAAGGTCAGAGGTCCCACAGGTTTTACAGGGGTCAGGGGTCAAAGGTCAGAGGTCCCACAGGTTTCACTCGGCAGGCAGCAGGGGTCAGGGGTCAGAGATCAGTTCACCGCAGAAAGAGCTGAACAAATTGTTTTTTTCGTCAAATCAACCCAGTTATTTTATTATTTCTTTTTGAAATCTAATCCTTCATTCTAGACACCGGGTTCTTTTCCTTCAGTCTCGTTTGTTCCACTGAGCCTCGGGCTGAAAACCATCAGTCGGTGGTCTCAGTGGTCTCACTATTGTCTGCTGAGTGTTGGGGGAAGGGGAGGATCTAATAAGCCTAACTGCCTCCCCCACCCCCGACTGCTTCACCGCCCTTCCTCCCCCGGGGTCCGTGTCTGTCTCCTCTTTGTCTCATCAGGTCCAGCTTTCGAGTTCTGATGAGACAGCAGCTGGATCCTTACGTTCCTCCATCAGAGAACAAATATTAGGACGATTCTTCTGCCTGGATGTTCTTCTAAACTAGAAAAGTAGAACCATTGAAGGAAGCACATCTATCAGCAGGAGTCGGGGTTAACTTCTGACACAGACACTTTTAAGGAGCATCACTGAGCTTTATTTTGAAACCTCCGTCTGGTTTTCTGTCGTCCGACGTTCTGCTGTCAGAGTTCCTGATCGAGTCGCAGGTTTGATGTTTGTTCTTCTGAGCTCTGGGAGGAGTTGAACCAAACTGACGCTTTTATTTTCCAAACCTCAGAGTGAGACGACAGCTCCAGTCTTGGTTTGAGTCAGGATGGGTTCTGATTGGACGTCGGATCCTGAGGACAGGAAGTGACTCTCGGAGGGTTCAGGGTGACGAAACTTCAGGAAACAGAATCCAGAGGAGCAGATGAAAGTGAGGCGCTGCAGGGACGGTTAACGGAGAACTTCCTCCTCCCGGGTCTGGGATCAGTTCCTCCTAATGTGACCCACTTTCAGGTGCAGATTAAAGCCTTTAATGTTTTCTCCACATTTCTCTCCCTTTTCTCTGTTCTCCTGTTCCTTCACCCGTCACTGTCTCTCCTGTTTCCTGCAGCAGAGCTGCTGCTGATGAAGGTTTCTGTTCATTCGGATCAGCAGCTGTTAAAACTTTATACTTTTTATTTTCCCAGTCTGATCTTTGTTTTGTTTTTGGAGAAATAAATAAAACTCAGAGCAGCGTTCACTTCCTGAGGAACCAAGGAGGAGAATTCATTTCCTGAAAGACAAATCTGACTCTTTTAGTTTTCCAGACAAGTTGTTTTTTTTATTTTCTGGTTTTGACTCTAATCAAGTCAACAACAAGCAAACAAACAAACAAACAAACAAACAGGTCTGGGCTTTAATGAGATTCTGACAACTGAGAGCAGAAAGTCACGATTTCCCAGCTTTAAACACAAATGTCTCCAGCATTTCAAGCTGAGAAACAACAGGAAGAAACGTTTCGTGGATCCGATTAAACAACTATTCAACTTTAAAGGAAAAAGGTTGTTTAAAGAGACATTTAATTTATTTTTAACCTTAAAACTGCTCATCTGCCCATGTTCGATACAAATATTAACCCAAAGGAAGGTTAAACTGTCCCACTTCCTGTGTTTGTTTCACAATAAAAGCCTGAGGTTTAAAGCTGCTTTATTAAAGTCCCAGTGGAAAGTGAAGGATTGTGGGATTCTGTGCACAAAGCAAACAATGTATTAAAAATCTGAAACACAAAAACCAGCTGCAGATTTTTGTCCAGCTGATAAAAACAAAAATCAAAGTTTTCCTGCTAATTTTATGGGTTCTCCTACGGTTCTGTTAGAGACCTGAAGATGTGTCTACAGGACGAATGGGGCCATTTGCATCCGGCTATAAAATAAACAATAAGCAAGTGACTAAAGAAGGATATCAAAATATTACAATACATATTCTATATTACACTAAAACTCCTAAATACTGAATAGATTTTGGCCTCAGTTATTATTCCACCATTAAAACAACTTTTAACGTCCTTTAATCTAAACAATCATTTGTCCCACAGGTTGGTGTTGGATTGATGGTTTGGAAGAAAACACAAATATAAACAGTCAGAGGTGAAGGCGCTGTTGGCTTTAATTTAATCTGGGCGTGGCAGATTTTTACCGAGTCCGTCTGAGTGTGACGTCAGGTTAAACGCCTCCGTCGGGACAATCTTTATGGACTTTCCTCTCAAACTCGGTCAATAACGAAAGACAAGAGGGTGAGAGGGACGGTTGAAGTCATTCCCCGAGGTGGGACGGGACACTGACTGACATCCAACCACAGATCCAGGATCAGTTCTGACCAACAAACCTCATCCTTCCATCTTTACTCTGAAAGGATTTATAACATTTTCATGTATTTGGAGAAAACTTCTGTTTGTGAGGACAAAACATAAAACAACCTTTAATAATCTGAAGCTTCAGTCAGAAACCAAACTACTCTGAACCAGAGACCAGGACCTGCAGGACGACAACCTATCAGACCGAAGTTCTGCCTGAAGAAGAACAGCTGGAAGTATCAACAGAACCTCATCCCGACCAGAACCGGGTTCCTTCTCAACCTAAACAAGGTTTTCATGCCAAAAATATCCCCACTTTCCACAAGTTTGTAAAATATTACAGTCCTCAGAAATATGCATTTACAAGTACAACACACACACACTCATGTGCACGTACACGTGCACGCCCATACATGGTGTTTAAAGGTGCCTCTAAATGCTTCCATTTATTACCGTGGCAGCTGAACAGAAAAAAGAAAACGGATCGAGTTACGAGCCGCTGCATTAAATAATTACTGCAGACACACACACACACACACACACACCGAGGTCAAACAGTCAGGTAAACAGAGTAAATCATTACGGCGCTCTGTGACAGGTTAAAGCCATTAGCATGGCGGCTAAGAGCTGAGAAGCTGAGACAAAGATCCTCCACCTCGCGGCCTGCAGGGAACCATACGTCCCCCGTCAACATCTAACATAAACCAGATCTGACACCGGGCTGACCCGAGCACGTGTGAACGCCACGTTCACCTGGAACAGGTAAACACACAACGAGAAGCACTCAGAGAGACACTCGGATCCGGATGGTGATCCAGACCAGAACCAACATTTATTCACTCGTTTCTCTTCAATAAATCTGACGTTCGCTGACAGACAAACCGACACTTTTAAAAACTCAGAAATTCCAACATTTATGTCATATTTATGGGAAAAACTCCTGTTGGATATATTAGATGTTAAATACAATAAAATATGATAATCTGTGATACTGAAACACAATAAAGTCAAAGCTTCCAGGATTAAAACTCAGATGTTTCCTGAGATTATTAATCTACAAATCTGTGAGGAAAAAAAGGAAATGGTTTCATTCATTTACAACAGAAATATCTGGATATTCTCTCAGATATAAGTGGTAAACTTCCAGGGAAAACAAAACTTGGCCGATGGGATTACAGCCCTGGAACAACGGCGGTCAGGTAAGGACCCGCCCACAGACACCTGTGCTGGTGAAGGGGGAGGAGCCACATGACATCAGGTGCTGAAATAATAAGGTTAAAATAAGGTTCAACGCTCGGCGTGAAGCGCCTCCTGGATAAAGACCTCCCACAAATACAGGAAACACAAACAGGAAAACAAGCGCATGTAAGCAGAAAACCAGCAGCTGGATTTACGAGCGTCTGGCAGCAGCAGCTCGTCCAGGGGGACCCATAAATCTGCAGCCGGGCCTCAGACTTGGCCTGGTCTCACTGATCCATTTAGAGCCTATTGGGGGGGGGGGGCTCTGAGGAAGAAAGGACTCCTCTTCATCAGGACTTCAGGTTTTCCTTCAGCTCTGTTTCAAACTCAGAGGAGCAGCAGCTAAAGTTCAGCTAACAGTTTTTCTGTTCAGAGATTTAGTCTCAACATCAGGAAAACAGAAATAAAAACTGAAGTGAAACAAAAAAAGCTTTTCTGCCACCGAAGTGTGACTGCTTCGGCTGTTTGCTCTTCGGCTGTTTCTGACCAAAAGAAGACGAAGAACAGGAAGGAAACCAAACCCTCGCTCTTTTTTCCAAATGTGGACAAGTTCAGCTTTCCGAACGTTCGGGACCAGGTTCTGCTCAGGTTCTGCTGAGGTTCTGCTCGGGTTCTGCTCAGGTTCTGCTGAGGTTCTGCTCGGGTTCTGCTCAGGTTCTGCTCAGGTTCTGCT
>NW_023665891.1:0-783 GCF_001649575.2 Kryptolebias marmoratus | reverse complement strand
GAGGAGGAGGAGGAAGAGGAGGAGGAGGAGGAGGAGGAGGAGGAAGTCTTCTTTTTAAGAAAGAAAAAGCTTTCAGTCTGTCAGAGAGAGAAGCCTAAAAACCAACAATCATTTATCAGTTTTACTGTCTGCAGCAAATAAAACTCGCCTCTGATTGGTCGACCGGCCCAAATACAATCAGCTCTGGACCCGCTAGCAACAGAACCTCCTCTGGGTCAGAGCTCCAGATCCAGCTGCTGTTTCTCCAGATGTGTGAGGTGATGGACCTCCAGAACACCTGCAGCAGGTGTCGTTTAATCAGTGACAGAGCAGACTCTTATTCTGAAGGGTATCTGTGGGCTTTATTGTGAAACTCCAGGTCCAGTTCTCTTCCTGTTCCTCTAAGTCCTCCTGAACATCAGAGCTCTGATTAGAGACAACAGGAAGGATCTAAGGGGCGGCCATGATGGAAACAGGAGGAAGCAAAGCATGCTGGGTAATATAGAAGCTGCTGAGGATCTGGTTGTTGAAGCAGGGGCAGGAGGAGCGGGGGGGGGGGCTGAGAGCGGTTTCTATGGCAACAGATGTTATAGATTTCTTGTATCAGCTGATCTGACAGCTGATTGGCTCAGGCAGAGTGATGTCAGCGGTATGTTTGGAGCGAGAGGGGCGGCAGGAAGCCGGGGGGGGTCCCGGGAGGATGGGTGTGTGTGAAGGTCTTTGTTCTGCTTCCAGAACAAACAGGCCTGAGGGGGAGCACTCACACACACACACACACGCACACACTCACACACACACACACGC
>NW_023665890.1:0-10721 GCF_001649575.2 Kryptolebias marmoratus | reverse complement strand
GGAAGACCCAGGACACGCTGGAGGGACTATGTTTCTCGGCTGGCCTGGGAACGCCTTGGGATTCTCCTGGAGGAGCTGGCCCACGTGGCTGGGGAGAGGGAGGTCTGGGTCTCCCTGCTTAGGCTGCTGCCCATTGTCTTCCACAATGGATGGATGGATGGATGGATGGATAAAAGCTTGTCTTTGGTTTAACTATTGCAGTTTAAAAAAAAAAAACAAAAACGTACCCCTTTTTTATTTTTGCAATTGCTGTTTTTCTAATTTCATTTTAAAAACAAAAAAACGCACAGTTGTTTTGTTTTTGTAATTTTATTTTGAAACGAAAAAACCAAAGAATAAACCATACACGGATTCTTATGGATCCAAATTTGAGGAAGGTTTCTATTTTTCGAGAAGCCAAAAAAAAAAACAAAAAAAAAAGTATTTTCTGTCCAGTTCTAACAATTAATTTCAATGAACTGAACTTTATTGTACTGATATTCATCCATTCACTTATGAAAGGCTGAATGCTGTGAACCTCAGTGGCTCTGAGGACGTTACACATCAGGGGGCTCACGGAAAAAGCCAAAAACACCCTAGTGCTTACTTCAGTGGTTCCTATTTAAAAAATAATGTAGTATAATTTGGGGGTTTTTTTTGAAAATTTTACAATAAGTTTATTTTATTATTTTCTTTCAACTAATGTTGGGTTCAAAACACTGATTACCTGGCCAACAAAGACAACAATGAACAAAGTGGAAGAAGCCAAAGGGACTGGCAAGGGTTTGACAAGATGGACGTCATTTATAGGCACCGACCATCCAGGAACAGGAGGGAGGCTTCTGGATTTAGCTACAGCTTTGCTAGAAAGAATGGTAGATGATGGTGATTATTTGTGAAGCGTATCCCACTGTTGTAAAGTGTACTTTTACCAAGGGCAAAAAAGGGTTTAGAGTATATTTCTTGTATGCACACAATAGGTACGAGGCCTGTATGGCTGACTAGCTAGCTGTACCAGTGCAGTTGGGACTGTACTAGCAGTTGAGAGCAGTGTAGCATCTTTAACTGAAAAGTAATATTTAGAGCTTTATATAGTGTGAGGTCCTCCTCCAGCAGCAAACCTATCCTTCACAGCTCTGAGA
Source organism: Kryptolebias marmoratus (assembly GCF_001649575.2). Taxonomy (NCBI): domain Eukaryota; kingdom Metazoa; phylum Chordata; class Actinopteri; order Cyprinodontiformes; family Rivulidae; genus Kryptolebias; species Kryptolebias marmoratus. Next base: position 9,600 of record NW_023665890.1, on the reverse strand, counting down.
TAGGCATTACAATTTGCTGATCTCAGATAATTTTCTTTTCCATCACTCCAAAGCAACATTGCACAGCCAGAGCTCTGAGCTCTGCAACATACTGACTCACAATTTCATCGGCACATTGAACACATTGTCTAACATGTTGAGGTTAGTTTTGGGGACAAAATGTTTTTTCCAGCTCAGCTATGGCTTCATTAAATGTTGTACTTTTCTGCCATGTTGTAAACAGTATAGGAGGCTCACCATCATGATGCAGGAACGGCGGTGAACTCAGTAAAGAAGCGCTCTTCTTCATCTCCAATTTTGCTGTGGTGATGGTAAATGAAATAAGGACAGTCAAACCACTAAAACTCCCAAACTTCATTACAATGTGCTACCCAGTCAGGTGCAATTATCGAGAACGATTTAATCTCATTCTTCCTCTGCATTCCTAACACTCTTCTGCCCCATACTATTACAGCAGTGCCATCCAGTGACAAGAGTAACAACAGCAACAACACAGAACAAAATTGCATGATAAAAACACTATTGTTCCACCTTTTCCCTTGGCTGTAGGTGATAATAATTTTTTTTAGCACTGATCAGAACACGTGCATATGGTGATAACAAGCTAATGTGCGGGTGTATGCGTGCGCTTCCTTTCTGGCAAATTAGGGTGGAGGTTTTACTTCCTTGTCAATCTGCAGACTTATAGAGTAACCAAGAGCCACTTGGAGCAGCTGTGGAATTCCTTTCTCTTTGATTAAATCAACATTTTGGTTTTCTTCTTTGATGTTGTGTTGTTATTATTAAAGTTAGTTTGAGTAAAATATAGAAACCTGCAGTGTAATTGTGACAGAGTGTTCAGGCACATTCACTCATAAATATTGTATGATTTGTGTTTTCAGTTAATCTAATAAGTTGGTAAGAGGTGAATTACAATAATTCATAACTGCCACTTTTGATTAAAGTTCCATATTTCTTCCTCATTATCAGAGGAGTGTCTAATGTAGTGCTTCTGTTTGCTTGTTTGTTTGTCTTTTTGAATGGCATTAAAATACCTTTTTTTGGTATTGTTGGTTTCTTCTGAATGCTTTTCTTGATTAGGCTAATCATTTGTGAGGAGGGAAAATAACTATATGTGTGAAGATGGACCATTCTCGATTCCCCGCCAGAACTAATTTCCCTGTTCAGGCAGCACTCTAGCTCTGATTAGGGTAAAAGGGATTTATAGAAGTGTTGAGGCAAAGCATCAGGTTTGCAGAGACCTTTCAATGAGGAGGAAAATAATTATTTTATTTTATTTGTCTGAAAATAAATCAGTCATGAGGGTTAGAAGATGCAAATGTTGGTCAATATCTTTTTCAGAAACAGACCATTTTACATAAGCTCAGTGCTGCGTCATCTAGTTGATATGCAGCTGTACTGCCCCCCAGTGGTGGCTCAAATGACTGCAGTGGATTTTCTACAGGAGTTTTAATTCCAGCTGAGATATGTATTTGTATTCTGCAACTTAGGATAATGATTATATGATATATTATTCCACAAGAATCTTAGTAGTTATGTTTTGGTTTTCTGTTGTTGTAATATTAAAACATTAAAGGCCATGCCTTCCTTGAAGGAATGCCTGCTGCCTGTTTTAGTCAAATCTTGAATATAATGTTTGGCACAATCCCATATTATATAGTGAGATGTGTTGTTAATGACTCTCGGCTACTACCAGGAGCCAGTAGTCTAATAAGCAGCACTCAGTTTCAGAAACGTTGATTATTTCAGAGATATAACCAAAGTCTCTGTGACTGAAGCTCTGGTTTTATAATCACAGATTTCAGACCCAATAGTTCAGTGCTTCTCTTTGTGTTTTCAGTTAGTTACAGCAATTTACAAAATCTTATAAATTTTACAAATCAGTAATAAAAATATCCATCCATCCATCCATTTTCTTTACCTGCTTCTTCATTTTGGGTCGCTGGGAGCTGGTGCTTATCTCCAGCAGTCACTGTGTGAGAGGCGGGGGACACCCTGGACAGGTCGCAAGTCCATCGCAGGGCCACATAGAGACAAACGAGACAAACAACCATCCACACTCTCACTCACACCTAGGGACAATTTTAGAGTCATCAATTAACCTAACATGCATGTTTTTGGTCTGTGGGAGGAAACCGGAGTACCTGGAGTAAACCCACGTGTGCACAGGGAGAACATGTAAACTCCACCTAGAAAGGCCCCAGGCCGGGAAGCCATCCTGCAACCTTCTTGCTGGGAGGCAACAGCTGTAGTAATAAAAATATATTTATTTTATAGTTTCAGTTAAATTCATACATCTAAATGTTTGATTTAAAAATCCAGTGTTTCAGTGAGTTTCTCTCTCTCTGTGTGCTTGGTATGTGGTGCCCCTTACTGTTCAGGGTTCTTTTTTTGGCTACATCACATGTAAAACATTACTCAATATTTTAAACACTACAAAAGTATTCCTTTAACTGAAATTGCTTTTTAAGCTTGTTTTTCTTTAAAAACTTCACATGCACCTCCCTCTCACACACACAAAAAGAAAAAAAACGTGTTTCGCACAAATAAAACTAGTTTCACACGAATAAAACTAATTTCATGCAAATCAAACATGTTTCACAAAAAAAACTCAGTATTTAAAAACTATCCTCGGGTACAAAATGACAAAACTGCCTCTCCTCGCGTACGAAACATTTTTTAACACTGTGGCAAGTTTCTGCCAAAAGTCACGTGATACCTTTCAGCATTAGGCTTAGAATTAGGCATCCCCTCGACAGCAGGGGGCGCCAATGTCATCGAGACAACTGAAGTGTGCAGGGAGCATGTGAGCGGTTTGAACCGAGGAGGACTGCTATCTCACTGCTAACAGGATAATCCGTGTATCATTCGTTCTTTCCATTTTCAATTGAGTATCAAAAATCAAATAATGAAAAACGGACTGGTTATTTTGTTTTTTGTTTTTCATTATAACACCAAAAATGAAAATATGTCTGGTTTTTCATATTTCACTTTTAGGTTAAAATCGGAAACACAAAATCGAAAAATGGGCAGCAGGACAGAATTTGATTTTAATATTAATTTGGTCGGGTTTAGGTGACCCGGAAGTGGCTCTGTGCAGCAGTTCAGGTCATGTAGCGGATTCTATGGCGGCGCTAGAACCACTGATCGAGGACATGTTTAACAGCAGTTTGAGCCTCGAAACAATACGTAAGTCTCCATGGCTGATAAGTCTGACTGGATTATCTGGTCCTGATTGATCGATATTGAACAAACATAAATATGTAGACGCCTCATTACGTCCCGGAGAGCATCCGCCGTCGCCGCCCTGTTGGGCGGATCTCTCCTCTCTCTAAGAGACAACAGGAGTAAACACAAAGTGAGCAGCTATGACCGGATTTAATATCACGTAGGATTACCTTTCACAAGTAAGACTGAACAATAATTTTGGTTATTTGGTCATTTATTATAATATGTTATCATAGCTAATGTTATTTGGTAAACAACAAAATGCTAACAGGAGGAACTAGTCCTCCTCTCTCATTAGCTCTTTCTGTTTTTTTTCTTCACATTTTGAAGGTTTCCCAGTAACACAGATTTAAGGAGGCAATGGGAAGCTGCAGTAAGAAGAGAGGGTTTTGTTGATACAGAGTCGTCTCCCTCGTGGAGCAGCTGCAGGAGACGCCTCCCTCCAGCCGTCATCCTCTCTTTCAATAGGTCCAGGAAGCGCTGCACAAGTCTAATGGACCGGACTCCCAGCAGAGAGGCAACGGCCTGGGTGTTGGAAAAGTCTGGTCTAGCTGCCTCCACCAGATGCTTCACAGTCATCATCTTGCACCTGCACAGCGCCTCTGACAGCCCCGGTATTGCGCCGCAACACACATCCAGTCTGGACCCAGAGACCAAAGGCTCTTCTAAAAACCAATGCAGAGAGTTATGCGCCTGTGAATGACCACAGGATTTAAAAACACCCTGATAAAACTGAGGCAACCCCTTTAGATTTAAAAGACTAAAATCAGTTAAAAACAGAACAGCATCCAACCCCAGTAAATTGACACGTCTGAGGATCCAGCTGGCCACGTCCCTCCATACAGGAGATCCTGTCAGGTACTTCTGAAGAAACTGTAGGCGAAAAGTAGCTGCTCTACTAGCCAGGTGGACGAGGCCCTGGCCCCCCTCCTCTCTTGGTAAAAACAACACAGACTGTGGCACCCAATGTAGACTGTTCCAGAAAAAGTTTACCATCTCTGACTGTATTTTTGCAAGCAGGCCAAATGGTGGGTCTAAAATAGAGAGCTTGTGCCACAGCTGTGATGCAATAAGTTTATAAAAACCAGCTCCCACTTGGAGCCACTTCCACTTCCACTTTGACAATTTATTCTTGATCTTTTGCTCAATGTTTTCCCAGTTTTTATTTGCAATACCTTTACTGCCTAAAAACACACCAAGATATTTAAAACCATCTTTCTTCCATACAAGACCCTGAGGGAGAACTGGGAGCCCAACAGACCACTCACCCACAGCCAGGGCTTCACTCTTTCCCCAGTTCACCCTCACAGCAGACAAGCCAGAGAACTTCTCTGTGGTTAAAATACTGACATCTTGTTGGTCTTTTATAAAAACAACAACATCGTCAGAGTAGGCAGATAAAACCGTATTGTTATTAAAACCAGGTAAAACCAGACCATAAACACTGGAGCGTATTTTCTGAAGGAGGGGTTCCAGGGAGAGTGCGTAGACATTCCTGAGAGCGCGCAGGCCTGTCAAACGCCTCTACACACCTGAAAAGGAGCACACAGGCTACCGTTGATCTTCAGCACACTCTCAATATCACTGTACAGAACCTGGATCTTGGCAATAAGACCCTCGCTGAACCCAAACCTCCTCATGGTTTTCCAGAGGAAGCCGTGTTCAATGCGGTCAAATGCCTTTTCCTGATCTGGTGAAATCAAGCCAGTTTGTAAACCCAATGAACCGGAGACCTCCAAAACGTCCCGAATTAGGTAGATGTTATCTACCATGGACCTGCTAGGGACGCAATAGGTCTGATCCCGATGGATGACCTGCTCCATAGCCCTGCTCCATAGCCCTTCCCAGCCTCGTGGCCAGAGCCTTGGAGAGGATCTTAATCGGTGCAGAGGAGGGACACAGGGCGCCAATTCTTAATGTCCTACAGGTTCCCCTTTTTGGGCAGCAGGGTAATGACAGCCCTGTGGGAAGACAAGGGGAGTGAACCAGTGAACAGACTTTCATTGTAGACGTCTAGCAGGTCTTTTCCCAGAATGTCCCAGTAGACCCTGTAGAACTCTACAGTAAGCCCGTCAATGCCCGGGGACTTCTGGCCCTGCATGCTGAGGAGGGCTGTGAGAAGTTCCTGAAGCCCCAGAGGGCGCTCCAGCTCAGTGTTGGTCTCCTTGGAGACCTGGGGTAGTTCGTTGCAGAACTCCCTGAACAGTTCCTCATTCTCTTCATATTCACTGTGGAACAGAGAACGGTAAAACTCCACAGCCCTCCTCCTGATCTGACCTGGTTCACTCAGTTGCCGCCCCGTGTCCGACAGCAACGAGTGGATCAGCTTCCTCTGCCCGTGCTTCCTCTCCAAGCTGAAAAAAAAGCTATAGGGAGCATTCATCTCCGTGATGTTTTGGATCCGGGACCTTACTAATACACCTTGGACTTTATTTTCCAGCAGGTTTGCTAAAGTTAGCTTTTTAGATTTAAGAGCTTCAATGTGCTCTCGATTTCCTGTGGATTCACTAAGTTGTTCCAATTCCACGATATTCATCTCCAAATCTCTGATAGATCTGATAATGTCACGGGTGACATCGAGAGTGTGCTGCTGACTCAGCAGTTTTACTTGTACTTTCCCATAGTCCCACCACTGTCTCAGACAAATAAAATCAGTCTTTCTCTGTCTAAAACCAGTCCAAAAATAACTTAAAACCTCCTTAAAACCCTGATCATAAGTTAAAGCTGAGTTAAAGTGACTGTAAACACTTCCAGGTAAAATGTTTCTAAGAAAAACATTACCTAAAAGCTGCGAGTGATCTGTAAAAGCCACCGGTAAAATCTGGCATGTTTTAAACATGTTAAAATGGTGTTTTAAACAATAAAAATAATCAAGACAAGCTAAAGGGATTCGGTTTTCTTTAACGTGGGACGATGTGTACTGCCTGGAGCCTGTGTGCATCCTCCTCCATACATCCACCAGGCCATGAGACGAGACCAGCTGCCGCAGAGCATGCTGGGCCGCTGGATGCGGCTCCGCATGATTACGGTCTAAAAGCTCATTTTCAGTGCAGTTAAAATCCCCACCTATAAAAACATAATCCTCAGACCCACAATCACCTAACCTTTCGCTTTTTCCTCTGCATTGGTGATAGGAGCATAAATATTAATAAAAACTATACTAAAACGATCAAACTTTGTCTTGACTAAAAGACACCTCCCGTGAAAGACGTGTTCAACTTCTAAAGAGTTTTGGGTGAAAGATCTGGAAAAGAGGAAGCCCACCCCTGGACTCTGGGAGGTGCCGTGACTTAAAATGACCCCCCACCCCCTCCACTCTCTGCCCCAGTTGGCTTCAGTTAAAAAGTCACTGTGAGTTTCTTGTAAATAAATAACGTCAATTCTCTTTTGGTTCAATGTTTGGTAAATTAAAGCCCGTTTTTCAGCCTCCCTTGCCCCATTAAGATTCAAAGAAGCTATTTTAAAAGAATCCATATTGAGTAAGAAGCTAAAATTAAGATACCAAAAGATTATAAAAAAAATGCTAGTGTGCATCGTTTAAATCAGTTGTTTTCTAACTTTGGTCATAATTTTCTTTAATCTATAAACCTCTGTGTCTTGCTGAGAAATAAAACAATTTTAAATCAGGAAAAAAAACTCAATTTTTATTGCCCTAAATCCTTTAGTTTCTTTTAGAAAAGTTTTAAAAGATTCTACAGGGTATCTAGGCTCTTTGCAACTCATTTGTGACAGAGATATCTCAATGCTGTCAGCGTCGCTGCTGTCTGACACCTCCTTCCTCTCTGCTGCCAGCTTACTGGCCTGCTTACTGGCCAGCTTACTGGCCTGCTTACTGGCCTGCTTACTGGCCTGCTTACTGGCCTGCACAGCAGCCACCACATTCTTCCTTTTGCTTCGCCTCTTTAACAGGGTTGAAGCTTCCAACTCCATCGCCTCTTCTGTTTCACCTGTCTTTCTCTCCACTCCAGTTCCACAAACCGACTCTGCACTGTTCTGCCCTTCTTTCTGTCCATCCAACTGCAGGTCTCCTTTCTCTCCCTGATCTCCGCACACTAAGTACTCCTCATCACCCCTCACCTCCTCCTGCTCTCACCACCACCATTCACCCCATCACCACACAACACCATGCTTCTATCCTTTCCCAATGTACTCATTTTCAAACCTTTCCCATCTTTTACAGTACCTTCCGCTGGCTCGTCTGCAGCAGGTTCCCCCGCCGCGGCAGCGAACTCCTCTGCTGCTTCAGCCTCATCAGGTGGGCTCCCCACCTGTTCAGCAGCAGCAGCAGGCTGCGGGGCCACCCGCTTCGAATGTTATCATTGCATTGAATGGTCGTTATTAAGAGTTATCACTCCCATAATTTGCCTTTAGACTGCACCGCCTGTACCTCCTAGTAGGTCAGAAGGTTTGTTTCTAGCCTTCCTATCCCTGATAATATGCGTTCGCGGACAACTTCGCCTGTGTCCAAAACCAGAAGCTTATTTTTTTGTGTAAACTTTATTTATGACGAATCCATCCAGTTCACTTCAAACAGGAGCAAGGTCACATGGAAACCAGGTAACTACCAAACTGTATTTTATTAGTTTTAACATTGTTTTCTCATTAACAGAAATGGTTATTATAAAGAAAATGTGCTACTTTCGTTTTTTATGCTAGTGTAGCCTGAAAATTGTTTGCTACCTTTGTGTTATTAAGCGATGCTAACGTGTTTGCGACGTTGGTATAATTTAAGTGATGCTAACGTCAAAGCCACGTTTTAAAAAGAATAACGTAACTAACATTCAGTTAGACTGTAGGTTCCTATGTGTCAGTTATTGAAGTATACATTGGGTAATAGTATTCTCAGTTTTACCAGAACATTGTTGCTTTAGCTAGAGCAGGTGGGCCACTTACCTTATTAGAATAAATTTACATAGTTGTGCTCACAGCGATTTGATGTCCGTGTCTTTGAATTGTTTCATATCATCTGATGAGCATCTGATGAACAATAATTAATTTTTATACAATGACTGAATGATAGGATAGGATAGGTCACTCTCATAGTTTCATACTTTTTCCATCAAAAAGCACCAGATAAGCAAATATTCATACAGCACACACCTTCTTTTTATTAACAGTCATGCTATCGTTTTCTGTTTTTCTTTAGGCCCAATGTCAAGAAGAGGTATGTGTAACAGCCCTTGAAGATGGAACAAAATTTGTGGTTGTATTCAATAATATCTTTGTCAATGTTTATTTGCTTTGTCTTGATTATTTCATGATAAGAGAGAACAGTTATTACCAGGGAGCAAAAGGGAGCCCTCAGATCGGCGTTTGAAGACGGAATGACTAGTGTGGGCTCACCAATGATTGCCGCAGCAGCCGAGGCCACTGGTTTGGCACCAGTTGTCATAGATGTACGTTTATTCGTGCTGTTGCTACAGATACATTTTGGCATTTCTATTGTAGAGAAGTAATCTAATATGAAACTATAATCAAAGTGGCTATAATATAATAAGTGACTTTATTATGTTGTTTTGCTCTTTATTTCTGTCTTTCAGAACTGGATTGGAAACTATAAAAAGTCTCTAAAAACGTCCTTCCCTAAACCACCAAGGACTAAACTTTATACACGGGAGCTTTCTGCTTACAATCTTTTCTGCGGAACAAGGGTGAGAGAATATTTCTTATAGTCGTTATGTTGACAGTTATTGTATTGCACCGCAAACATTTTCCTATTCATATATTAGGGATTATATCACAAGTAAAATAATATATTTTTCACTGTTCTTTCACCCATATATAACATGTGTCTGTAAACAAATCTTATCTTGCTTGTTAAGTTATTGTGTATTATATATATTCTTCTGTGTTATATTTGTTTTCCAGCTTATTTTCTAGTCACACAGAACATTCACCAGAATCTTTCCAAGCCATCAATACAAAGCAAATCTGACTTTGACCAATTACTTTTTATAATAAATGTTGTAAAATTATATTTCAAAGACTTAGATCTCTTGAGGGAAATAATGTAATTTCAGATCTAATGTAATTTTAGAGGGGTTCCTTAACTATGCTTGAGTTAATATGGAGTGTAAATTTTTGACCAACCACTCGACTATATCTAATAACACTCTCAGAACTGTATTTTACATGAAAGAACAAAGCTGGGCTATATTTCTGGTAATTTGAATTAGTGAAGGGTCTTTTAAATATAGTTAGTTGTGGAGGACCTGATATTTGGACAATATGCTGCACTGGGGAGAGTTATTTGAATATACCATATTGTTTTGTTGTTGTGTTTCTATATTTCTCCATATTTATACAAATTGAGGCAGGGTGAGCCAGTAGAGATAAGTACAGTCTTAATGGATTGTTGTTGTTTTTGTCATC
>NW_023665889.1:0-10722 GCF_001649575.2 Kryptolebias marmoratus | reverse complement strand
TTAGAAGAATGGCGACATTGGTTGGAGGGGTCCAAGGAGCAATTTATCATTTGGACAGACCATAAAAATCTTATCTACCTACAGAATGCTAAGAGACTTAACCCAAGACAAGCTCGTTGGTCATTGTTTTTTGCACGTTTCAACTTTTCCATAACCTACAGACCCGGTTCCAAAAACATCAAAGCAGATGCACTCTCCAGGCAGTTTTCGGTTGCTGATTCTTCAAAGGCAGACGTCTGCGTACTCCCGTCCTCCTGTTTCGTTGGTTCTCTTACTTGGGAGATAGAAAATACCATCACCTTGGCACAACAGGCGGAACCTGATCCTGGCACCGGACCTCCTGGAAGATGGTTTGTTCCCAAAGAGGTCATCGGAAAGGTATTGGATTGGACACACAATCACAGGTTTACTTGTCACCCGGGAGTTACCAGAATGATCGCTTTCTCACAGAGACACTTTTGGTGGCCAACTATGACTGCGGATATCAAAGAGTTTGTAAAAGCCTGTCCTACTTGCGCCAGAAACAAGACCCTCCATCAGCCTCAAGCTGGTCTGTTACAACCTCTACCTGTGCCTGCTCGCCCCTGGTCGCATATTTCATTAGATTTCATCACTGGACTACCTCCCTCAGAGGGCAACACAGTTATTTTGAACATAATTGACCGTTTCTCTAAAGCAGCCCATTTTGTGCCATTGCCAAAATTGCCTTCCGCATTTGAGACCGCACAACTGATGGTACTACATGTTTTCCGCCTGCACGGTATACCTCAGGATGTTGTGTCAGATCGTGGGCCTCAGTTCGTCTCACAGGTATGGAAGGCGTTCTGCAACGCTCTCGGGGCCCAGGTTAGTCTCTCCTCAGGTTACCATCCTCAGACTAACGGCCAGACCGAGCGATGTAATCAGGAGCTGGAGGCCGCCCTGCATTGTGTGGTTAATAACAACCCTTCCTCATGGTGCAAACACTTACCGTGGGTAGAATATGCCCATAATGGGCATACCTCCTTGGCTACTGGTTTTTCGCCTTTTGAGGCATCTCTAGGTTATAATCCTCCTCTTTTTCCAAGTCAGGAAACTGAGATTTTGGTCCCATCCGTACAAGCACACATCAAGCGCTGTCGGAGGGTTTGGCGACAGACCAAGGCGGCGTTACTCAGGACAGCTACTCGAAATAAGAGGTTCGCAGATCGCCATCGGTCAGCAGCTCCCAAATATCAAGAAGGGCAGCAGGTATGGCTTTCCACACACGACATCACCATTAAGGATGTTCCAAAGAAATTGTCACCCAGGTACATTGGACCGTATACAATAGAAAGAATCATCAACCCTTCGGCGGTGAGACTGCGGTTACCTGCGACCCTAGGTATTCATCCTACCTTCCATACCTCTCAGATCAAGCCCGTGTCTACGAGTACTCTGTGCCCTCCTGCCGACCTCCCCCCACCTGCCCGAATCATCGACGATCATCCAGTCTTCACAGATCGGAAGGTTTTGGACGTACGTCGTCGAGGACGAGGTTTTCAGTACCTGGTGGATTGGGAGGGCTACGGACCAGAAGAACGGTCTTGGATCCTGAGGTCGTTCATCTTGGACTCTGATCTAATCACTTCTTTTTACAGAGAACATCCAGATAAGCGTTTTGGGTCGCCTGGTGGCGACCATTGAGGGGGGGGTACTGTGGTGATTGGCGGTTTTGTGTGTGTGAATGCTTCCTGGTGGGCGTCTCCTGAGCAGGTGACTGACACCTCATCATCACTCCTCTCACACCTGTGACGGATCAGGCTGATCAGAGTTGGAGGAGTATTTAAGGCTGCAGTGTGAACCAGACCAGCGCTGGAGCATTGTTTACCATTCGGTAAAGTGCAGAGCCTGTGAGAGACTTAGTTGTGTTTTCTGTGTACTCCCTGTCGTGATCTTAGTCTGTCTTTGTTTCTGCAAACCTGTGTTCAGGATTACCCATCCCTCTGGAACCAGTCTGGCCTGCCTTCTACTGCCTGCCGCCTAATTAAGTACTCATCTGCTCAACTGAACCTACCTGTTCCTGCCACCACAGTCTCCTGGATTTCAAGACTGGTCCGTCGTCTTAAGAATCATCACCTTACGTACACTTGGAAAAGTACTCACCTCACCTGGACCTCGATCTCTGAAACCTTCACCGGACCATCGCTGGACAAGGATCAATCTCGTCATCTCTTCTGTGTTATGGACTCATACCCGTTCAGTAAGAACTTTTCACACGGAACNTTTACCTGTGCCATACCTGCTGTTCCTCTCTTCTCCGATCCCATACTCACCTCATTCTCCGCTCCTCAGGTCCTGGCTCCGGTTCCCCCTGTAAATATTCCTTGGCACTGTAAATAAATTCACTTCCCGTTACCTGCTGGTTTCTGCGTTGGTTTGTGGCCGAGCTGCTCGCTTGGGTATATCTGAAAACCTGACATAAACCCCCTTAACATAACCCCACTACACTCCCCCTGATAACACAGTTTATTAGAACAAGAATCATGATGCTGCTACATTGTTAAAACTCATTGTTTAGATTTTTTTCCTGCTATTTTTTGCATCCCTTAAGGCAAAACAAATAGGTGACAACTGACACAAAAATTATGCCTCCATTATTGTCAGTCATGACCCAAACACCAGCAGCCGCTGGCTGCTCTGTGCTATGTCATTTCTCAGCACTATTCTGTTTCCAATTTTTGATGCTCCTGGAAAAAATACATTTACGTGTGTACTCAGACTCTGCTTGGACACTTAGGTGCCCGTAGAAGCTCTTCTTTAATGCTTTTTCCACCGTTTCATATATATCCATCCATGCATCCATGCATCCATCCATCTTCTTTCACTTATCCGGGGTTGCGTCACGGGGGTAGCAGCCTAAGCAGGGAGACCCAGACTTCCCTCTCCCCAGCCACTTGGGCCAGCTCCTCCGGGGGAATCCCAAGGCTTCCTAGGACAACCGAGATACATAGTCACTCCAGCGTGTCCTGGGTCTTCTTCTGGGCCTCCACCCGGCGAGAAGAGCGTTTCATATATATAAATTAATAAATGAAAAATAATTTTTGAGATTGAGAAATATTCTAATATCGATGACCCAAAATCTCATCAACATAAAGACAGTTGTAAATAAAAATATAATGCCTGGAAATTCATTTCTCCCGATACTGGCTACTTTGGTGTTTCATTTATGAAAGACTGCATAGGATTCATACTAAAAGTGTACGTAAGCCCAAAAGGCAAAAATTGCATATGCCAAAAACAATTCAGATTTATAAAGCATGTGCACACACATCAGCAAGCAATTTCCCTTTATAAATCACACCTGTACTTAAACGTTTACGCACAAGGTCCCGCCTCAGTTTTCTGCCCTCCACACACTCACATTCAGCCCCATAGGGTGCTGTGGTTCAGGGTTGTCATTCTGAGGAAGAGGGAGGCCAGGACGGAGATGAATGCCATGCCTCAGCGCCACATTGTGTAGCACACCGCACACCTTGACAATCTTGCACACCTTCCTCGGATCATATAGGAGTTTGCACCTAATATTACAGAGTGGTTTTAGTGATGATCTTAACAACAAAGTTTTAATGAAAGGTGATAGTATTTTAAGTCCTGTGATTAAATCAGTTTTACACAATTCAACAGATTAATTTCCCAAGGTTGTTTTGTTCTCATGATCTTTTAGATTTATTTGATGTCCTCTCAGTTTTTTCTTTATTTGACATAAATTTATAGGGTTAGAATAGGAAACATCAATAATATAACCTTCACTTATCTCTAAATGTTTTGGATGGAAGTTTGAATCAAATCATTTCCCTATCTGGAGTCATAATTTAGTCAATATCCACCCTTAAAAAAGACACAAATTAGACATTAAGAACTGTCGCTCTTGTTGGTATGTAGGTCAAACTGTTGTAAACATGTTTGGCATGCTCATATTGAACACATTTGCTCTGAATTAACTTGTTTCTTAACTTTTCTGTTTACATCATCATAAACAGAATTTCAGTCAGGCATGCCAAACATTTCCCACTGGCTGCTTCAACTTTGTACTACAAATGCATTGTACATTAGAAAGATAATGTTAGCTTTCTCAGTTGTCTCTTTTATTTAAGCAACAGTCCCATCTGATATTACCTCATGTTGGTATGAAGAAACCTTTAATCCCCACATATATGTTGATACTTTTTGTCAGGATTCATGTTTTTTCTGTTCTCCATCACTCATTTCAATTTCAAGCATGAGTTTTGAGACTATGGGTTCTTCCACTGGGTCGTGCTGTCATTTTCTGTTAGCATAATTGTTTTCGCTTCAGCCCTTTCACGTATTTCCTTCAAATCAAGTGGAGAAACTCTGTGTTGTGATACTTACCTATGTTCCTTTGTAGAATGTTCTGTGTCTCCTGGTTTCTCAACTGTAGACTCTCTGTGAAGAATTTGTCCAATGATCCTCTCCCTGTTTGCATTACTCCTAAGACAATAAAGGAGAAGTGAGCTCAGCCTTCCTGCTCACTCAGCCTACCTGTCCACTCTCCACTTCCCTCCAGTTGTCTTTACAATCCCAGAAAGACACTATGAGGAAGTACATAGAAGATTTGCTCACTATCAGAATCATCCACCCATCTATCTCTTAGGCTGTACCATGGTTTTTCTTCATAGAGAAGGACAAAACTCTTCATTCCTGCATCAATTCTAAAGGTTTGAACCAGGTAACTATCAAAAACAATTACCCTCTACTTTTGATTGACTTTTTGAACACTTACATAAGGCCCAAATTATCTCCAAGTTGGAGCTGAGAAATGTATACCACCTTGTACACATTTGAGAGAGAAATGAATAGAAGACAGCATTCAAGTCATCTCTGGGTCATTTAGAGTATCTCGTTATGCCATTTGAACTCAATAATACCCCTGCTGTCTTTTAAGCCATTGTCCCAAACTATTTGAGAAACTTTTTTTTTTGTCTATATAGATTATGCTTTGATTTTTTTCAGAGGACCTGGAGCAACACCAGAGACACGTCAGACAAGTTCTACAATGTCTACTCAATCAACTTTGCATTAAGGCAGAAGAATGTCTTGGCTTTGCCAACATTTACCATTGATTTATCCAGAATTAAAGTCAAACCGCTGCCCCTCTAACCGACTTACCTCCATCAAAATTTGTCTGGTCACCCAGGGCTGAAGAATGTTTTCAACAACTCAAACAACTCTTCCCCTCAGCCACAGACATGATTCATCCAATCTACTGTGGAGGTGGATGCTTCTGATGCATGGATCCTGATGACAAACTCCTTTTATATACATTCTTTTCTAGTCAATTGTCCCCTGCTGAAGTTATGATGTCGGAAACAATGATCTACTTGCCATAAAGATGGTTTTGGAAGAATATAGATACTGGTTGGAAGACGCTATATGACACTTCATCATATGGACAGATCACAAAAAGTCTTGCCAATCATGGCCATGTGTGTGAACAAAAGACAAGCTTGATGGTCTCTGTTCGTTCTGTAAAATCAAACCAGATATTCTTTTGAAGCAGTTCTCTACATTGGATGAGCCTAAAACATCCAAAACCATCTTACCATTCTTATGTACTATTGGAACGATAACCTGGAAGATAACCTAGTCAAAAGGGCTCAAGACTCAGAACTGAATTATGGTACGGGATCCCCCAACTGGCTTTTAGTGCTATCCTCTGTGCAATCCCTTGTTCTGTAATGGGCCCATACTGCTAAATTTGTTTGTCACCGAGTTTTCCTTCAAAGATCTTTTTGATGGCCAGAGATGACTCAAGTCATTAAGGGGTATGTTTTGGCCTAACACATGTGTGCCTAAAATAAAAGCGGTAATTGTGCCCCTTCTGGTCTCCTCCAACCCCTACCCATTCCTAGTCACCTTTGGTCACATATTTTATTGGATTATGTCACTGAATTGCCACCTTCACAAGGGAATACAGTTGTCCTAACCACTGTGGTCTGATTTTCTAAAGCTGTTAACTACTCGCCATTACTTTAACTTCCTATTGCTTTGGAAAGTGCTCCAAAGATCTCTTCTAGCTTCATGAAATCCTTGTAGATGTAGTGTCAGACCAAGGCCCCCAATTTACATCACAAGTATGAAACACTTTTTCCAATGCACTTGAAACAACTGTTAGTCTGTCACCTGGTTTTAACCCACAATCTAATGGTCAAACTGAAGGCTTCAATCAAGAGCTGGAAGCTACCCCAAGATGTGCTGTGGCAAATAAGCCCACATCCTGAAGTTCTCAAATGGCCTGGATAGAATATGCATTCAATTCAATTCAATTCAATTCAATTCAATTCAATTCAATTCAATTCAATTCAATTCAATTAAAAAATACTTTATTAATCCCAAAATGAAATTAAATGTTGTAATACATCATCTTGTTGAGAGTTGTTATGAGATGCTGATGGCTGTGGACATGAAGGATCTCTTGTAGCAGTCTGTCTTACAGGGGATCTGAAGAAGCCTCTGACTGAAGACACACTGTTGTTCTATAATTGTTGGGTTAAATGTAGGTGTGAGTTTAAGCCCTTTCCCCGCAGATCTTGTGGGCCAGCTGTATTTCTTTGGGCATGATGATGACCCTCCAAGCCCTTTGGATTGCCTTGCTGCTGAAAAGTGCTATATAAATAAATTTCACTTCACTTCACTTCACTTCACTCTTGGCGTGGATGGTGCACAGGTTGATGTCCTAGCCAAGCTCTGGGAGCACAGATTGGTCTTGAAGTCCTGAGTGATCTCACGGACCAGAGGTCTCATTTATAAAACTGCTGTACGTACTTGCGTACGTCACTTTCCATGCAAAGTTTGTGATCTATAAAACAAAAACTTGATGGGAAAATGTGCAGTTCCTCACGCAAAGCCATATGTGCCATTTACGCTTGTTTTGGAGACGGGAAACTGGCAACACAGATGTTGAAGTGGGGAATTGAAGCCACAATGCATCATGATTCCTCTCAGATATTTAATTTCACTCCATAATCAAACTTTAAGGCCCTGCGATGAACTTGCGATCTGTCCAGGGTGTCCCCCGCCTCTCGCACAATGACTGCTTGGGATAGGCACCAGCTCCAGTGCATGGAGAAGCGGGTAAGGAAAATGGATGGATGGATGATGGATGATGGATGGATCAAACTTTAACTACAGATCAACTTTATCATAAGCTTTCAGACCAGCAGTATTATTTATGCTTCCTCTGGTGAGCCATAAGGACATTTCAAATAAAAAAGGCCATTAAGCCAACTCCAATATTAAATAAAAGTTCACGCAACATTTCAAAGTTTTCTCCCCATCACATTCCTCTCCCTGAATGATCCCCAGGGTGATGTGTACCACTGATTAACATACGAGGGGACAGTGGCTACCACCTCAGGCACTGCCTCCTAACCCCCTTTCCAAACCCTCAGAGCAGAGAGGAGGAGCACTTTAATACCGCTCACACCCGTGCACGCTTCCTCGTGGTGTCAGTTCAGGTACGCCCTT
Organism: Kryptolebias marmoratus; assembly: GCF_001649575.2. NCBI lineage: Eukaryota > Metazoa > Chordata > Actinopteri > Cyprinodontiformes > Rivulidae > Kryptolebias > Kryptolebias marmoratus. Next base: position 3,216 of record NW_023665889.1, on the reverse strand, counting down.
AACCACACCTGTGGCTGACATGCTCTGTCGGTGGCCAGTTAGTCAGTTTTTGCCTCGACCCTAAAATCTGACCACTTTTTCTTCACCTCGGCCACGGTCCTCTCTGTCCCACTCACTGAATTAACAGTGGTAACGAAGTCACAGCGCTTCTTTTTATTTATAACACCACTAATGTGGCTTCTAAAAATGTCATTTTTTCTGCTCTCCATCTCACTTAAAAACACATCGATTTCTGCCGTTTTGAAATTTATTTTTTTCGCTCTTTTCTTCATGGTTGCCATTGGTAACCATGAAATAACATTGATCAGCTGGCTCATTTAAATACACCTTCACATTCATGAGGTTATGAACAATTAACATGTTTCCTGTTATATATATCAATATAGCTCTTTGAATTACTTCAGTTTGGAAAAATAGAGTTCAATAAGCTCATAACTAGTCTGAGCGGTGCCAAGACCAACATGGATCACTGCTGTCTTAAAACAACTCTAGAACTCTTATCTTGAAAGTTCATAGACGTTCATGCAAACACTGTTGTATAAACCTTACATAGCTGTCAATTTTGCGTTACACAATTAATTACATATTCAATTAGCAGCAGCAGCTACTTGTAGCACTTCCGGTGCAGCGTTCAGAAATATAATTTATCTGCTGGAATAACTGTGTAATGTTAAATTTTCCCTAGGGCTGTGGTCTTCTCTAAAACCAGAAACTTTTTCAGACAATAAAATGTTAATGTGTACATATGAAACACAACTTTTGGACATTAAATGCACAACATTGCCATGCACCCAGTAAATACAATGGCAGTCTACGGCAATCTTATCTTATCTTATCTTTATCAGTTTATCTCTAGCTTTCATGTCCTGCTGGACATTTGGTAAATGTGGATGTGTGACAACTAATCATCAACTTCCTGTTTCAGACGCTGTATCCTCTCTTTTGTCTCGCAGGAACTTCTCTGTTGAAAGATCAAAGACTGACCGGCACATTTCCAGTTTCAAATAGGTCAGCATGTCTTTAATTAAAAGGCAAACAAGTGAAGGAATGGTGAAGACTTTGCAAAATAACATTTTGGGAGATTTGAAAACACAGTGGTATAGATAAAATTCCATCGTCTTACCCTTATATCTGATCACATCTTAAAGTGGCCAATTTCATTGTAATCGCAGTATTTGTTCCTGTTAATTTTTTTCTTAACACACTACAAAAAGCAATATGTTGTGAGATATTTCCACAGTTGTTTATTGAGTTTAAATTAAACTTTTACTATGCTGTTAATAGAAGTCTGCCCCATACCCTCAGCAAAGGGGGGTGGCCTATAAAAAAACAGTTGCCTCTTTTGCTAGCTCCAAAGAAAACAGTAGTGAGGTTAAATCACCTGATCTGCACTAAAATGCACACAAATGATCCCAGTCTTCTCCTGAAGCCATCTACATATCAATCTTTGACCATCACACTAGCCCCACCCTTTGAGAACACAAAGTTGTATGTTTTACTTATAGATATTTGACGAAATACGGCAACATTTAAATATTTTATGACATCTTTTTGAGATCTAATTGTTTAAAGCTGACACTTTACAAAGTTAGTTTTCTATATACATTTCATCCCTTAAAGAACAGCTACCTATCCAACTTTTCTTTGTATTTATTCTTGGAATAAACAGGACGGTTCCACTGAAATAGAGCATCTCTTCTTCATGAAAGTTCTGGACAATCACAATACATTGATAATTGTTTTACCATTGTATCTCAGCCCTCTGGCACATTATGGAATGTCAAACAATGATAATGTTATTATTATTTACTAACATGAGGCTGAGAAACACAGAAGGCAAAACTCAGAAGTGTGGAAGTGCAAAACCTGGACAGTGTATGGTGTGCATCTGACAGACACATGCACAGGATGGCTGAGCCAGATAAAAGACTGGAAATAACATTAATTGGACGGTTACAAATACTTTGCTTTAAAATGACCAAATAGTTACAGGAAGGGAATGCAACTGGATAATCAAAATGCATCAATATTTGTTTGCGATTGTTCGCATTGTAAATATAAACCCATAACACAGGAACCAGGCAGTCCAATGACTCTTGATCCATGAGGCAATGGGCAAAAATTAGAAATTTTTGTGCTCATGTATTTTAATTTGAACGCAAGCTCTTGCAAATGTGACTTAAGTACCAATCTAGTGAAATTCCTTGTGAAAATTTACATATTTTCTCATAGTTTTGTGTTTCCAACTAGTCGCCATCAATCCCAGTCCAGTAAGGATGATGTGATTCATTTAGCTATTATTCCAAAGATGTGGGCCATAAAACCTGTACCTCACTGGGCTGTTACTGTTGGCGAATGGCCTTTATGAGGGAGTTTTTGAAATGTCTTTAAATGTTTGCGGGACCATCACTCTCAATTTTTGTGTTGCAGGGCATCACTCTTGTGTTGCGGGAACTTTGAAAATGTTTAAAAAACGCTGTGAGAAGTTGCAGAATTGTCTCGGAAATCTAGAAACCACCTCAAACCTTTCTCAGTTTTGTGCCCAATCAGCGCATCTAGTCAGTCCAGACTCATGTTTTGACAGTGCTGCCAACTCCTCAGCAAGAAAAGTAGGGAAATTGGCTGTGCTAAAAGCCACCAGAAGTCCATGAATGACATCTTCACCTAATTTACATAATTTGCAATGTTCAAGTAACGGTAATGGATGCTTTAGGAGAGAGGAATAATGTCAGCTGACAGAAAAAAAGCAAAACAAACAAACAAAAAAACCAATCAAACAAAATAAAGCAGCATACATATTTTGAGAATCAAAACTGAATTTTCCTCTGTTCAGTTATAAGAACCCTTTTTTATCCAGGCTTGGGACAGGCTAAAGTGACTCAGAAGAGACACTTGGACTTGGACACTTAGACAGTTTTTTTTATTTTATTTTATTTTTCTTAAGTCTGGTTTGTTTTTTAACCCATTTTTCTAAGCCACTAACCAACAAAAAATGATTGTTTTCAGGGGACGGCCCTGCCAGGGAGAGACATCACAAATTAATTTGTTGGAACCAAGATTACAGCTGAGTATCACACCTAATAGATAGGTTCCCAGCAACGGCTTTGCCATAAGCAGCAGCATTTGTGTTTTTTCTTCTGGGATTAAAGGAAAACTCATCTTAAAGTTCTTCTCGAAGTAATGGGTCTCAGACCCAGTTTGGTTTTCCCGCCCCCC
>NW_023665888.1:4868-10815 GCF_001649575.2 Kryptolebias marmoratus | reverse complement strand
GTTGCTCATATAATCAGATTTGTTCTATTTATTATGTAAAGTTAAATGTGTGGCCTACCTGTTTCATCAGTCTTCATTTCTTCAGGAGCCTGAAGGTTTTACATTTCTGGATCTTGTTTGTTCTGTGTTTCCATGTTTGTTTCATTTGTCCCTTGTACAGTTTCAACCTCTGCAGTTGATCTCAGTCTTGTCCTCCATTTCACCAACAGGAGTGTCCACAGGATGAGATACAGACTCACTGCTAATATTACACACCGATCTGTTCACAAGATGGCAAACTGCTGTGAAAATAACAAAAACAACAACAACAACAACAAAAATGTTTTTATTTTTGATATTGATGAGAGGTTTCCAGAAAGCCAGTTTAGTGATTGAAAAAAAGAAAAAAAGAGAAAACTCAGAGATTTCCATTCCAGAAAGAGAGAAAAATTAAACTTGGACTCTGTCACCATGGTAACAGACTGCTCACTAGCAAGTTTACTGAAGGAAACCCTGAGTTTCTATTGGTCTTCTAACTGTCTGACACAACTTGTTCATTTTTTATAAATCTGTCTTGTATCAAAGCAAAACCAATAAAACCTGACATCAGGAGTGAATTTCCTACTTAGATTGGATTTGCTTTCATTCCCTGAAAATCTTCCCACTTTAACTGATGTATTAGTAATAAAAGTTCTGGGTTCACTTTCCTAAGTCAGAATTTTTTATTTCTTAATAGTCTCACAAAGATGCTGCCTGTAAAACTTCATAGGTGATATAACTTGAATAATCCCAAAAGAATAATTTGTGTTCAGTGTTTGTTGTCAATATAATCATACAGATATAAAACACTATCTGTCCTGAGGCAAGTAGAGAAGTAAACTGTAGAATTCTTTACACTTTACAAACTCATCAATCCACATATCATTTAAAGAATAAAAAGTAGCACTTTTTAATAACTACACCTTATTTAGTCATTGATATATGGTTAATTAACCCTGATCATATCAATAATTAAAGGATGATTCATACTTAATAAGCTATAAATCAACACATTTATTAATGCTTTACCAATAAAGGCTAATTACTTCCAAAACCAATATACTCAATGTTTTTTCATGCTTATTAACTCATGAATAAACTATTCTATATACTGTGTGTATGTAAGTAAATGTTTATATAAATGTACTTTCACATCATGTGTTAGGCATGTATTAATGGTTAGAGACTGTTTGACTTGACTTTATACTTATCCTGTCTTTTTGTGGACCCTTCTGAAGTGAAGACTATTTATGCTTTTTTTTAAGTATTTGCTAATGTAGACAAAACCCTGAAGGGCCACAAGTTCCTTTTCACTTGTGGAAGTCAGACCCAAATCAACACCTGCATGTTCCATTACTTTAGTTTAATCATCAATGATATTATTACCATATTCAAGACAGAATAGACGTTTACAGTAAAAACCCTGTAAGTCATTCAATATTCATATATTTTCCTGAACTAACTCAAGCATGACTTTTTAATTTTTATCATATCAATTGATAAATAATCATTAAATGAACAGTAAAAAGAGCTTACCTTTGCAGAATATCTGCCCATGTCAAAATGTATACTAAGAAAACAAATTCCCTCCATGTAGTATTTTCAAGAACTCTGCAGTCTGACTAAAGTACCACTCTGTGTTTGCCGTGCTGCAGTACAGAGCTGGGGGTTAACTCCCTTTTAGTAAAGCCACGTTTACTTTAAGAATTACACAGTCACACTCTGATCCAAGGTCAACTTCAAGACTGCAAGTCACGTAACATTTACAGTGCAAATAAAAAGTATTGCTGTCATAAATCAGTCCTGCATAATAAACTAGCCTTCTTTACAAAAAAGAAAAAGGCAAAAACCTTCCTCAGTGTCAAAGTGAAATTAATTTTTTATAGAGTAATATCAATGAAATAAAAGTCAATAAGTAATTGCATAAATGTTCACTCCTTTTAAAGATGTTTGTTCTATTTTAACTCAGAGAAACAAGTATTGAAAAGTACAAGTTAGATGTGGATACAAAAGCCTTTTTTGAAGTCAATCCGTGGTTGAGGAGCTTTCAGATAGTCAGGGAGAGAGTTTCAGAGACGGGGGTAGCCACACAGAATGCCTGATCTCCCATGGTCCTTAGTTTAGATCGTGGAAGGTGGAGGAGGTTACAGTTCTGTGATCGTAGAAATCGGGTGGATAAGTATGGAATAATAAGGTCCTTCAGATAATCCGGTGAAGTTCCATTTAGACATTGATGGGTAATGAGAGCAATTTTGTACTGAATTCTATAGGTGACAGGAAGCCAGTGAAGGTTGTGGAGAATGGGTGTAATATGTTCAAATTTTCGAGCTCTCAATAAAATCCTGGCTGCACTGTTTTGAATGTATTGAAGCTTCTGAAGGTTCTTGCTGGAGATTCCAACAAACAGAGAGTTGCAGTAGTCGAGCCTGGAGGATACAAAGGCATGGACGAGACATAAGAGTAAGTTCTCATGCTGTATTAAAAGCCAGTGAGTACAAATGTGTTTTAAGATGACATTTCAAAACACTATGAGCTGAAACCTGTCTGATATATAAGAGGCAGCTGGTTCTACAACTGAAAAGAGCAGGTCACCTGTGCAGACCAGCCTGGACATCAGTACAAGTAAAAGCAAAAGCTCTTTAGATCCAAGGAATCTGGAGGGTAATTAGCGCTGCAGCAGGTTAGACAGATATACCAGAGCCTCCCCATTTAGGGCCTTATAGATCATCAATAAAATGTTAAAATCAGGTCTAAAACAAACAATGAAGGGAAGCCAGGGAAATATGTTCATGCTTTTTTGTTTGTGTTAAAAGATGAGCTGCAGCGCTCTGAACTAAATACAGTCTTGAGAGGCCGCCTGGCTAACACCGTCATACATTAGTGGCGTTGCGGTGTAATAGAAGCAAGAGTCACCCGTTTAAAGTCCTTAAATAATAAAAACTATATCACTTTAGATCAAAGTCTCAATTTAAAATAAGGATATCTTTACTGCAGAACTAATCAGTTTGTTAAGGTTAAAATTTAAATCAAATATCACTCCCCTATTTTTTACAAAGGTTACCAGAATCTGTAGGAAAATCTCTGTAGTTACCACTGGGACCAAAGATATTGACTTCAGTTTTATCCTTGTAACAAGTGAGTAGTTCAATCTTGAAATTAAATTCAGCATTTATCATAGCTCAACAGCTAAAGCTGAATTCATAAATTACAGGAAACCCTTATCATAATGTTTACACCACATAAGAAGGAAACTGAAGGTTTTATTACAAAATATAACTAAATCAAGTAAATAGAATCAACAATAAACAATTAAGGCAACACAACAAAAATAAGAATAATACCAAAAGTTTAGGAAATATTTTTATGAAGAATGACTATTAAGTAATTACTTTTGAATGAGGATTTATAAAGATAAAACACAGCAGCAAGTAATACATTATTAATCTAAGGTGAAATAGTGATTATTAGAAGAATTTTTTTAACAGATTGTTTGGACTTTAGGATTTATGTTTTTGGTTTCCTATATATGGAAGAATTTGGGTTAGTTTACACCAGGGGTCTTAAACTCCAAGCCTCGAGGGCCACTGTCCTGAAAATTTTAGTTATTTTCTGCTCCATCACACCTGATTCAAATGATTTATTTACCTCCTCACCAAATCATCAAGGTCTCCAGAAGCATGGCAACAAGTCATTCCTTTAAACCAGGTGTTTTAAAGCAAGAACACATCTAAAACATGCAGGAGAGCGACCCCCGAGGAATGGAGTTTGACATCTGTGGTTTAGACTACACTGAATAAAAATAAAAACACATTACTTTTGCTTTTGCTCCCATTTTTCATGAGATGAACTCAAAGGTCTAAGACTTTTTGTATGTACACAATAGGCCTTTTTTCCCTGAAGTATTGTTCACAAATTTGTGTAAATCTGTGTTAGTGAGCACTTCTCCTCAGTGGTAGTACTCAAACAATGTATTTAAGTAAAAGTACAAATACACAGACAAAAATGTACTCAAGTAAAAGTAAAAGTACCACATTAACATTTGTACTTAAGTAAAAGTAATAAAGTACTGGCTTTTAAAACTACTTAAGTATTAAAAGTAAAAGTACTTGTTGACTGTATTACCTAAAGGCTAATACAATGTCCTTAAGTGTACCTATCGTATTTATCGTAGAAAGTGTCCTTCGCTGCCCCACATTTGTAAACCCAGCTAGCGTCTTAGTGCTCATGCTGCATTTAAAGGCAGCTCGGAAAAGCAGTTTACGACGGGTTTACAACAGGTTAAACAGTTTTAACTGCTGAAAAAAGTGACATAAGGCACAGATATGGGAAGTGCAGAAGCCTAGACAGTATGATTATTGCACGGGTGTGCCTTAGGCTGGCCACAAAAAAAGGCCACTCTAAAATGTGAAGTTTTTTCACACACAAAGCCCCAGATGTTGCAAGTTTTGAGGGAGGGTGGAATTGGCATTCTGAGTGCAGGAATGCCCACCAGAGCTGTTGCCCGTGTGCTGAATGTACATTTCTCTACCATAAGCAGTCTCCAAAAGTGTTTCAGAAAATTTGGCACTACATCCTACCACTCTCACAACCGCAGACCACGTGTAACCACACCAGCTCTGGATCTCAACATCTAGCATCTTCACCCACAAAATCAACTGAGATCAGCCACTGCTGCAACAATCGGTTTGCATGATCAAAGAATTTCTGCACAAACTGTCAGAAACTCATCTGCATATGAGTGTACAACAGCATGTTCTAGTTCCTGTTTTTTCTGGTTTTCTGACATCCCAATCCTCTACCCCCAAGATGCTGTCTAAAAAAAAATAAAAAAATAAAATATTCCAAATTGTCACCTTCTTAAAATAATTGCCTAAGTCATTTTCTTTCAAAAATTATTTTTTTGCCTAAATCATCTCAACAATCAACAAATAGTTCAGTTTTTTGTGTTTCCTGAAACATTGCAAAAAATGACTTAGGCAATTATTTTAAGAAGGTGACGAAATAAAAAAAATTCTATTTGAATGAAACAATTATTCAATTTCATTGTTTAAAAATAAATTTACTTATTTAAACATTATTTTCTTGAATGAGAAATTTAATTTAGTTATGCATTTCATAATTTATTGGTGTATTTAATTATTTAATGATGTATTTAATAATATAATTTAGGGCTGCATTACCCTACTCTCATTCATTATAATTCATCTTTAAATTCTTCTGTTTTATGCTTAATAATCTGTGCTGCATGATGACTACAACCTGAAATCATCTAAACGTGTGACCAAGGCTAAATTATTCTTTATTTAAAAGATTCTTTCTTCTTTCACTGATCGGTCAGAACATAAAACCTGTTACAGTCCCCTCCCAGAGGAAGGAGGGTAAGAACACAAGACAACCACAACTTTTCATGAAAAAACCCAAAAGGATGAACAAGCTGTGGGGGAGTGAGAGAGACTGTTAGGTTGCGCCAAATCAAATAAATAAAACAAAACAGGGCCTAACTATCACCTAAACTAAGCAAAAATAAAATGAAAAGAAAATCCCTTCTACTCTACTCTACCAAAGAAACTCACCTAGTACAGGGTACATTTTTTTTTTTTGAAAAATGAAACAAAACCAAAACAAAGAGAAAACCCCACAGCAGGTTGTACAGAACACGTGATGAGATGACCTCACGAACTCCAGGAAACCCGGAGGAGGGTGCGGTCGGGGAGGATGCTGGTCAGACCTGGCATGCCCAAACGTATTGTGAGGGTCTGTTGGGAACGTCTGGCAGAGTCTCCTGTTAGGCGGAGCTTTAACTCCCACCTCCGGGAGAACTTCGAACATGTTCCAGGGGAGGCGGGGGACATTGAGTCAGAGTGGGCCATGTTCCGTGCCTCCATTGTTAAGGCGGCTTATCGGAGCTGTGGCCGCAAGGTGGTTGGTG